>NC_139990.1:543919-683568 GCF_964263955.1 Coregonus lavaretus
AACTGCTCCCACAACGAAGTTCCGGGGAAGAATCGTCTCAGTCTTGGCCCCACTCTCCTCCGTCTTGGAGAACATCCGGGACAAGGCGTCCGCCTTGCCGTTCTTAGACCCAGGTTCTTAGACCCAGGTCGGAACGTCAGGGAAAAATTAAAGCGTCCAAAAAACAAAGCCCACCTGGCCTGACGGGAGTTGAGACGTCTAGCCGATTGCACGTAAGCAAGATTCTTGTGGTCAGTCCAGACAATAAACGGTTGCTCCGCCCCCTCCGCCCCCTCCGCCCCCTCCAACCAGTGGCGCCACTCCTCCAAGGCAAGTTTCACCACGAGAAGCTCCCGGTTACCCACATCGTAGTTCCTCTCCGCAGACGAAAGACGACGAGAGTAGAAGGCGCAGGGATGGAGTTTACCGTCAGTGGAGCTTCGCTGGGACAGGATGGCGCCAACCCCCACATCAGACGCGTCCACTTCAACGACAAACTGACGGGCAGTGTCAGGTTGAGAGAGAATCGGGGCGTTGGTGAATCGACTCTTCAAATCCAGAAATGCTCGGTCTGCCTCAGGATTCCAACAGAAGGTTCTGGTACTAGAAGTCAGGGCAGTTAATGGAGCGGCCACGTGGCTGTAATCACGGATAAATCTACGATAGAAATTCGCAAACCCCAGAAACCTCTGGAGCTGCAATCTCGTGCCGGGCTGGGCCCAATCCAGAACCGCCCTAACCTTCTCTTGGTCCATCTTAATCTCTCCCCTGGAGATGATGTACCCGAGGAAGGATGTAGTGTGGGCGTGAAATTCACACTTCTCTGCCTTCACAAACAGGCGGTTCTCCAACAATCGCTGCAGAACCTGCTTGACATGCTGGACGTGGCTGGAAAGCTCCTTAGAGAAGTAAAGAATGTCATCCAGGTACACGAACACAAAAAGACCGATCATATCTCTCAGGACGTCATTCACCATACTCTGGAACACTGCTGGAGCATTGGTCAGTCCAAACGGCATCACCTGATACTCGAAATGACCCATCGGTGTATTGAAACCAGTCAACCACTCATCCCCCTCTCTGATCCGGACCAGATGATACACATTGCATAGATCCAGCTTAGTGAACACAGTAGCACCCTGTAAGGAGTCGAAAGCAGAGCTCATCAAGGGCAGGGGAAACTTGTTCTTGACCGTAATATCATTCAAACCCCGATAATCAATACAAGGTCGAAGAGAGCCATCCTTCTTACTCACAAAAAAGAATCCTGCCCCCAGGGGTGATGACGAGGGACGAATGAGACCAGCAGCTAGCGACTCCTTTATGTAGGTCTCCAAAGCCTCACGTTCAGGTCGGGAGATGCTGTATAACCGTCCCTTGGGATAGGCAGCTCCAGGGAACAGGTTAATGGCACAATCATATGGTCGGTGGGGAGGAAGTGACAGAGCCTTCTGCTTACTGAACACTTCACCCAAATTGTGATATGTTTCAGGAACCAGGGACAAACCTCAGGAAACAGACTCCAAGACAGAAAACAGGCAACTCAGACAGAAACAGACTCAGGAAGCGGGATTCATGACATATTTGGCTGCCAAAATTGCACATTTTGGCTTTTCACCCAATAAATATTGGATTTTTTTCTTCCTCTTTTATAGTTTCAAATTCTTTATACTGAATGATAATTTTGGGGAAAAAAGATTCTCTTAGGTCTGAGTATTTGTCACAGTGTAATAGGAAATGCAGCTCTGTCTCTACCTCTCCCCGGGGGCAGAGTGAGCACAGCCTGTCCTCTCTGGGCAGCCAGTTTTGCCTGTGACGACCGGTCTCTATAGCCAGACTGTGCTCACTGAGTCTGTACCTAGTCATTGTTTTCCTCAGTTTTCTATCAGTCACAGTGGTCAGATAGTCTGCCACCATGTACTGTCTGTTTAGAGCCAAATAGCATTGAAGTTTACTTTGATTTTCTGTGGTGTCTTTCCAATAGGTGATATATTTTTATTTTTGCTTTGTGATGATTTGGTTGGGCCAGATTTTCTGAGTGCTGTCCTGAGGCTTTATGAGGTTGGTTTTGGTTAGTGAACTGAGCCTCAGAACCAGCTGGCTGAGGGGACTCTTCTCTTGTTTCATCTCTTGACATAGTAGAGCTGTGTGATGTAATGTTTTGGGGTCACTTGTTTTTAGATGGTTGTAAAATTTGATGGCTCTTTTTTCTATTCGAATAAGGAGGGGGTATTGGCCCAATTCTGCTCTACATGCGTTATTTTGAGTTTTTCTTTGCACTTGCAATACAGTCTTGCAAAACTCTGCATGCAGTATTTCGATTGGATGTTTGTTCCATTTGGTAAATTCAGTATTAGAGAGCGGACCCCATACTTCGCTGCCATATAGAGCAATTGGTTCTATAACTGATTGGAAAATTTTGAGCCAGATTCTAATTGGAATTTCGATTTTAATTTTCCTTTTAATGGCATAGAATGCTCTTCTTGCTTTGTCTCTCAGCTCATTCACAGCCATGTGAAAGCTACCTGTGTTGCTGATATTTAGTCCTAGATACGTGTCATTTTTGGTGTGTTCTAATAGAACTGTGTCCAAATAGAATTTATATTTGTCATCCTGATTTCTGGACCTTTTTTGGAATATCATTATATTTGTTTTTTTTAGATTAACAGTCAGGGCCCAGGTCTGACAGAACCTGTGCAGATGATCTAGATGCTGCTGTAACCCCTCCTTAGTGGGAGACAGTAGCACCAGGTCATCTGCGTACAGCAGACACTTGATTTCAGTGTTGTGTAGGGTGAGACCAGGTGCTGCCGATTCTTCTAATGTTTTTGCCAATTCATTAATGTAGATGTTAAATAGTGACTTATTGGGAAGCACTGTTTCACTCCACGTCCCTGAGAGAAGAAGTCTGTATGCTTGTTGCCGATTTTAATCGCACATTTGTTTTTAGTGTACATTGATTTAATAACATCATATGTTTTCCCTCCAATACCACTTTCTATTAGTTTGTAAAAAAGACCTTTGTGCCAAATTGAATCAAAGGCTTTCTTGAAGTCTACAAAACACGAGTAGATTTTGCCTTTGTTTTGGTTTACTTGTTTGTCAATCAGAGTGTGGAGGGTGTAAATGTGGTCTGTTGTACGATAATTTTTTACAAATCCAATCTGGCTTCTCCTCAGGACGTTGTATTCATCAAGGAAATTATGTAGTCTGCTGTTTATGATACCGCAGAGAATTTTCCCCAAGTTGCTGTTAACGCAAATTCCTCTGTAATTGTTTGGGTCAAATTTGTCTCCATTTTTATATATTGGTGTGATCAATCCTTGGTTCCAAATATCGGGGAAAATACCTGCAGTTAGGATAATGTTGAAGAGTTTGAGTATAGCCAATTTGAATTTGTGGTCTGTATATTTGATCATTTCATTTAAAATACCATCAGTACCACAGGCCTTTTTGGGTTGGAGAGTGCAAAGTTTTTCCAATAATTCTTGTTCTGTAATTGGGGTATCCACAGGATTCTGATAGTCTTTGGCTGCTGATTCAAGGATTTGTAATGTTTCTTGTATATCTTGTTGTTCTGGGCTCTTTGTTATATTGCTGTAGAGGTTTGCAAAGTGATTTCTCCACATATCCCCATTTTGGATAGCCAATTCCTGATTATGAGGTTTGTTTAATTTATTCAAATTCTCCCAGAAGTGGTTTGATTCCATGGATTCCCAAATCACATCCAGCTGATTTCTAATGTGCTGTTCCTTTTTTGTTCTTAGGGTGTGTTTGTATTGCTTCAGTGTTTCCCCATATTGAAGGCGTATATTTTTGTTGTCTGGGTCTCTGTGTTTTTGATTAGATATATTTCTCAATGACTTTCTTAGATTTTTGCAATCATTATCAAACCATTTTTCATTATCTATTATTTTTGGTTTGCTCTTATGTTTCTTAAGATTAGCCAAGGAGGCTAATTTGTAAAATATAAAGTTTATGTTCCAAACTGTCAAATATACACCTTCATTGCTATAGGAGAATGTTAAGGCTAAAAAGTTGTCCAGGAGAGATTGTATTTTTTGGCACCTAATTGCTTTTTGGTAGATTTCTGTACCATTTGCATCTTACCATGACCCTCGGCCTATCACATGTGAGCATAGTAGATTCAGCATTTGTTTGATGTCACTCATTTCGTTGGTGGGAGCTGGGCCAGTTGCTCCTCTCACATCTTGTGCATAGCTCTGTCTGCCGGGCTGTGGCTCCTCCAGGTGTGGGTCTGCGGTGGAGGGAGGGGGGTGTTATGCCTTTTCTGGGTGGGTCTGAAGCTGGGCTGGGGTGGTCTGTGCTGCGCTGGCTGTGGTGGGCATTGAGGTTGGTAGTGCTGTGGCCGTGGCTCTGGGGTCCAGGGTGCTGGTCCGGGGTGTTGTCTCGGTGATCTCTCTCTCTCTCTCTCTCTCTCTCTCTCTCTCTCTCTCTCTCTCTCTCTCTCTCTCTCTCTCTCTCTCTCTCTCTCTCTCTCTCTCTCTCTCTCTCTCTCTCTCTCACTCTCCATCTCAATTCAATTCAATTTAAATTCAAAGGGCTTTATTGGCATGGGAAATGTATGTTAACATTGCCAAAGCAAGTGAAATAGATAATAAATAAAAGTGAAATAAACAATACAAAAATTAACAGTAAACATTACACTCCAAAAGAATAAAGACATTTCAAGTGTCATATAATGTCTATATACAGTGTTGTAATGATGTGCAAATAGTTAAAGTACAAAGGGGAAAATAAATAAACATAAATATAGGTTGGGTCTTTCTCTCTCTCTCTCTCCCTCTTTAATGGCCTTTCACAAACACAAACACACCTTGTTTACTTATCTTCCTCTACTGTCTCCTGGGATTATTTTACTCTACTGTCTCCTGGGATTATCTTCCTCTACTGTCTCCTGGGATTATCTTCCTCTACTGTCTCCTGGGATTATCTTCCTCTACTGTCTCCTGGGATTATCTTCCATTACATCTTCCTCTACTGTCTCCTGGGATTATCTTCCTCTACTGTCTCCTGGGATTATCCTCCTCTACTGTATCCTGGGATTATCCTCCTCTACTGTCTCCTGGGATTATCCTCCTCTACTGTCTCCTGGGATTATCCTCCTCTACTGTCTCCTGAGATTATCCTCCTCTACTGTCTCCTGGGATTATCTTCCTCTACTGTCTCCTGGGATTATCCTCCTCTATTGTCTCCTGGGATTATCCTCCTCTACTGTCTCCTGGGATTATCTTCCTCTACTGTCTCCTGGGATTATCTTCCTCTACTGTCTCCTGGGATTATCTTCCTCTACTGTCTCCTGGGATTATCCTCCTCTACTGTCTCCTGGGATTATCCTCCTCTACTGTCTCCTGGGATTATCCTCCTCTACTGTCTCCTGGGATTATCTTCCTCTACTGTCTCCTGGGATTATCCTCCTCTACTGTCTCCTGGGATTATCCTCCTCTACTGTCTCCTGGGATTATTCTCCTCTACTGTCTCCTGGGATTATCCTCCTCTATTGTCTCCTGGGATTATCCTCCTCTATTGTCTCCTGGGATTATCCTCCTCTACTGTCTCCTGGACACACCTGAAACCTCACACTCTCACATGGTGTAAAGGTTGGGTTTGGGGAATTAGTCATCGTAGGGAACACGGTATCTTGAATGCCACGTGCTTTGTGAGGAAAGAGTTGTACAGTACATACGTTCTGCTCTGTCCACATGTGCACAGTGCTATACATGCACTCCTAAACCAGACAGGATAATGGGCCTTTTGTTTGCATCCTATCGTAATTTGAATCCCATGACAGGATACAGGAGTCAGGGTTTGAGAACGTACCAGAGGCCTCTCTCTCCTCTCAGGTCATACAGAAAGGATAGCCGTTCCCTGAGGGACTGAAAGACATGGAAGGGCACTTGAAGGATAACAAGGGAACATTTGTTTCCAAGAGGCTCCATCGCCAGCTGTTGAAGGTTGAAGTATCCCTTCTCAGGAGAGAGAGAGAGAGAGAGAGAGAGAGAGAGAGAGAGAGAGAGAGAGAGAGAGAGAGAGAGAGAGAGAGAGAGAGAGAGAGAGAGAGAGAGAGAGAGAGAGAGAGAGAGAGAGAGAGAGAGAGAGAGAGAGAGAGAGAGAGCAACTTTCACAAATGAAGGAACAGTGGAAATGGTCTGATTGCTATAGTTTCGCACCCTGGGTTCTGGTCAGAAATAGTGCCCTTCTTAGGGGAAAAGGTGCCATTTGGGACACAGCCAGTAAATAGAGATTGGCCACATGTTAATCATGAACAGATTCAGAAAAAAACTAATCAGATTAACTTTCAAATCATACCGTCCACCCATCCCCCCTACTTATGATTTAATACCCATTTACTGCTTTACTGCTAAACCATTACAGTCCAGTAAATCCACTGGTGTAAAACGGAAGTGCATGGCCTGTGCCAACGGAAGAAGAGCAGTTCTGCTGCTCTGAGTAAAGTCCACACGTTAATCATGAACAGACTAAGAAAAAACTCATCAGATTCACTTGCAAAACATACCATCCGCCCCAATCCCCTGCTTTACTGCAGCCCGTGACTTTAACAGGATATTAGCAACAATCAGGTTCAGCATACAAAACAGGCGGGTAGCAGTAGATCATGACTCACCACCGAGAGAATGGGACACATAACCTTGAAATACACAGAGACATTTGACTACATGGACAATTGTTCCTATGGAGAGAGGCGCAGCAGAGAATATTAACCTACATGAGGTTCAATACGGAGATGACCACATAACCCAGGAGGACCATGGATTAATGATGCTGTAACATCAAATAGAGCTGAGAACAGGATGGAGCTCAGGGGTGGGAAAGAGAGAGAGATGGAGGGAGGAGTAGAGGAGGGAAGACGGCTAAACTATGATTAGTTCTATCGCCACCCAAAATAGGCCTTGATGGATGGCTGGATGGAGGGATAGAGGGAGGGGATAGAGGGGAAGGAGGGTGGGGATAGAGGGGAAGGAGGGTGGGGATAGAGGGGAAGGAGGGTGGGAATAGAGGGGAAGGAGGGTGGGAATAGAGGGGAAGGAGGGTGGGGATAGAGGGGAAGGAGGGTGGGAATAGAGGGGAAGGAGGGTGGGGATAGAGGGGAAGGAGGGTGGGAATAGAGGGGAAGGAGGGTGGGAATAGAGGGGAAGGAGGGTGGGAATAGAGGGGAAGGAGGGTGGGGATAGAGGGGAAGGAGGGTGGGAATAGAGGGGAAGGAGGGTGGGATAGAGGGGAAGGAGGGTGGGAATAGAGGGGAAGGAGGGTGGGGATAGAGGGGAAGGAGGGTGGGAATAGAGGGGAAGGAGGGTGGGAATAGAGGGGAAGGAGGGTGGGGATAGAGGGGAAGGAGGGTGGGAATAGAGGGGAAGGAGGGTGGGAATAGAGGGGAAGGAGGGTGGGAATAGAGGGGAAGGAGGGTGGGGATAGAGGGGAAGGAGGGTGGGGATAGAGGGGAAGGAGGGTGGGGATAGAGGGGAAGGAGGGTGGGAATAGAGGGGAAGGAGGGTGGGGATAGAGGGGAAGGAGGGTGGGAATAGAGGGGAAGGAGGGTGGGAATAGAGGGGAAGGAGGGTGGGAATAGAGGGGAAGGAGGGTGGGAATAGAGGGGAAGGAGGGTGGGGATAGAGGGGAAGGAGGGTGGGAATAGAGGGGAAGGAGGGTGGGAATAGAGGGGAAGGAGGGTGGGAATAGAGGGGAAGGAGGGTGGGAATAGAGGGGAAGGAGGGTGGGGATAGAGGGGAAGGAGGGTGGGAATAGAGGGGAAGGAGGGTGGGATAGAGGGGAAGGAGGGTGGGAATAGAGGGGAAGGAGGGTGGGGATAGAGGGGAAGGAGGTGGGAATAGAGGGGAAGGAGGGTGGGAGTAGAGGGGAAGGAGGGTGGGGGTAGAGGGGAAGGAGGGTGGGGATAGAGGGGAAGGAGGGTGGGGATAGAGGGGAAGGAGGGTGGGGATAGAGGGGAAGGAGGGTGGGAATAGAGGGGAAGGAGGGTGGGGATAGAGGGGAAGGAGGGTGGGGATAGAGGGGAAGGAGGGTGGGGATAGAGGGGAAGGAGGGTGGGAATAGAGGGGAAGGAGGGTGGGGATAGAGGGGAAGGAGGGTGGGGATAGAGGGGAAGGAGGGTGGGGATAGAGGGGAAGGAGGGTGGGGATAGAGTGGAAGGAGGGTGGGGATAGAGGGGAAGGGGGGTGGGGATAGAGGGGAAGGAGGGTGGGGTTGGAGGGGAAGGAGGGTGGGGATAGAGGGGAAGGAGGGTGGGAATAGAGGGGAAGGAGGGTGGGAATAGAGGGGAAGGAGGGTGGGAATAGAGGGGAAGGAGGGTGGGGATAGAGGGGAAGGAGGGTGGGAATAGAGGGGAAGGAGGGTGGGAATAGAGGGGAAGGAGGGTGGGGATAGAGGGGAAGGAGGGTGGGGATAGAGGGGAAGGAGGGTGGGAATAGAGGGGAAGGAGGGTGGGAATAGAGGGGAAGGAGGGTGGGAATAGAGGGGAAGGAGGGTGGGGATAGAGGGGAAGGAGGGTGGGAATAGAGGGGAAGGAGGGTGGGAATAGAGGGGAAGGAGGGTGGGGATAGAGGGGAAGGAGGGTGGGGATAGAGGGGAAGGAGGGTGGGAATAGAGGGGAAGGAGGGTGGGGATAGAGGGGAAGGAGGGTGGGGATAGAGGAGAAGGAGGGTGGGGATAGAGGGGAAGGAGGGTGGGAATAGAGGGGAAGGAGGGTGGGGATAGAGGGGAAGGAGGGTGGGGATAGAGGGGAAGGAGGGTGGGGATAGAGATAGAGGTGTGAAGGGAAGGGAATCACTGCCGCTACCTCGCTCTCCAACCAAGGTGCATGAAACTGAAGTAGAGAGGAGATTCAGCAACTCTTGGAGGACAATGGAAGCGAATAAAAAAAGCGTATTTCTTGTTAAACGTCAATAGAAACAGAGGGAGGGAACTAAACTATGATTGGTTAGTTATTCTGTCCCAAACCGGACCATAATAGGTGTCAGGATCACTTTGCACTTTTATTGGTGGAGAATACAGGATGACACAGGATAACACATTTCTAATGGAACCAGTCCTCTGTACATTAGTCTATATCCGGCCCTAGAAACCAGTCCTCTGCACATATTCGGCCCTAGAAACCAGTCCTCTGTACATTTCCAGCCCTAGAAACCAGTCCTCTGTACATTAGTTTATATCCGGCCCTAGAAACCAGTCCTCTGTACATATCCGGCCCTAGAAACCAGTCCTCTGTACATTAGTCTATATCCGGCCCTAGAAACCAGTCCTCTGTACATATCCATATTTATTGTGGAGGTTAGTGAAGCTCGGTGGAGATCGTGTATTTTGTATTCAACGGGAGTATTTTACCGTGTGCCTTGTATTTTCCAGTGTGCCTGTTTTATGCCCTGGAGTGTGTTTGACGCATTTCTGCGTAAACCTGTATTTTGCGGATTAAAGCCTGTTATTCTGTGATTTACCCTCCTGCGCCTGACTCCTTCAACACCACCTCATCACACAGAGCCCTATGGACCCTGGTAAAAAGTAGTGCACTATATAGGGAAAATAGTGCCATTTGGGACGCAGCCAGTAAATAGAGATTTGCCACATGTTAATCATGAACAGACTCAGAAAGAATTCTGGCAGATTCACTTTCAAATCATACCGTCCACCCATCCCCCTTACTTATGATTTAATACCCATTTACTGCTTTACTGCTAAACCATTACAGTCCAGTAAATCCACTGGTGTAAAACGGAAGTGCATGGCCTGTGCCAACGGAAGAAGAGCATTTCTGCTGATCTGAGTAAAGTCCACACGTTAATCATGAACAGACTAAGAAAAAACTCATCAGATTCACTTGCAAAACATACCATCCGCCCCAATCCCCCTTACTTATGATCTAATACCCATTTCTGCTGATCTGAGTCAAATTACAGCTGATTGCTGCGGATGTAGCTTACATGGAAAAAGCTTACGTAAATTCCTGGAATTGGTTAATCTATTCCATTGATGAAAAAAGTCTGTGTGTAAAGTGAATGATTCACAGTAAAACCACAGGCTTTGTAATCGCATGGTGTCATACGGTGAGCAGGGGAACGATCGTAACTATGGTGTCATAAGGAACGATCGTAACTATGGTGTCATATGGTGAGCAGGGGAACGATCGTAACTATGGTGTCATATGGTGAGCAGGGGAACGATCGTAACTATGGTGTCATACGGTGAGCAGGGGAACGATCGTAACCTGGTGTCATATGGTGAGCAGGGGAACGATTGTAACTATGGTGTCATATGGTGAGCAGGGGAACGATCGTAACATGGTGTCATACGGTGAGCAGGGGAACGATCGTAACTATGGTGTCATATGGTGAGCAGGGGAACGATCGTAACTATGGTGTCATACGGTGAGCAGGGGAACGATCGTAACTATGGTGTCATATGGTGAGCAGGGGAACGATCGTAACTATGGTGTCATATGGTGAGCAGGGGAACGATCGTAACATGGTGTCATACGGTGAGCAGGGGAACGATTGTAACTATGGTGTCATATGGTGAGCAGGGGAACGATCGTAACATGGTGTCATATGGTGAGCAGGGGAACGATCGTAACATGGTGTCATACGGTGAGCAGGGGAACGATTGTAACTATGGTGTCATATGGTGAGCAGGGGAACGATCGTAACATGGTGTCATATGGTGAGCAGGGGAACGATCGTAACTATGGTGTCATATGGTGAGCAGGGGAACGATCGTAACTATGGTGTCATACGGTGAGCAGGGGAACGATCGTAACTATGGTGTCATATGGTGAGCAGGGGAACGATCGTAACTATGGTGTCATATGGTGAGCAGGGGAACGATCGTAACATGGTGTCATATGGTGAGCAGGGGAACGATCGTAACATGGTGTCATACGGTGAGCAGGGGAACGATCGTAACTATGGTGTCATATGGTGAGCAGGGGAACGATCGTAACTATGGTGTCATACGGTGAGCAGGGGAACGATCATAACTATGGTGTCATACGGTGAGCAGGGGAACGATCGTAACATGGTGTCATACGGTGAGCAGGGGAACGATCGTAACATGGTGTCATACGGTGAGCAGGGGAACGATCGTAACATGGTGTCATATGGTGAGCAGGGGAACGATCGTAACATGGTGTCATACGGTGAGCAGGGGAATGATCGTAACATGGTGTCATACGGTGAGCAGGGGAACGATCGTAACATGGTGTCATACGGTGAGCAGGGGAACGATCGTAACATGGTGTCATACGGTGAGCAGGGGAACGATCGTAACATGGTGTCATATGGTGAGCAGGGGAACGATCGTAACATGGTGTCATATGGTGAGCAGGGGAACGATCGTAACATGGTGTCATACGGTGAGCAGGGGAACGATCGTAACATGGTGTCATACGGTGAGCAGGGGAACGATCGTAACATGGTGTCATATGGTGAGCAGGGGAACGATCGTAACATGGTGTCATACGGTGAGCAGGGGAACGATCGTAACATGGTGTCATATGGTGAGCAGGGGAACGATCGTAACATGGTGTCATACGGTGAGCAGGGGAACGATCGTAACATGGTGTCATACGGTGAGCAGGGGAACGATCGTAACATGGTGTCATATGGTGAGCAGGGGAACGATCGTAACTATGGAAGAGTCAACAATCAGAACACTGTGTTCTTCAGATCAGATGACATCACCTTTGACAGCTTGTCATCCCACACTGCCGATGAAAAAAAAAATCAAATATTTTGTTATTGATTTTCAACTATTTAATTGAGTAGATGTTTGTTTCGATATCATGGGGCCACTGAGATTCAGTTGTCTCATTGACCTAATTTGCCATATAATACTCTGAGTAGTTTTATTCTGTTGTACTGCTTGTTTTTTTTAAATCCATTTAATACTGTACAATTTAAATCCTTTTACTCTAACTACTGCTGGCTGTTCTTTGAATCATTCAGATTATGTCACGATCGTTGACAGATGAAGTGGACCAAGGCGCAGCGTGATAAGCGTACATTCTTTATTGCGTACACAACACGAACCAAAACAATAAACCAAACGATACGTGAAGTCCTAGGTTATACACAAAACCAAACGGAACAAGATCCCACAAAACTAGCATGCCAAAAGGCTGCCTAAGTATGGTCTCCAATCAGAGACAACGAGCTACAGCTGCCTCTGATTGGGAACCACCCTGGCCAACATAGATATAAACGATCTAGAACGAAAAACATAGAAAACTAAACAATGAAAATCCACACCCTGGCTCAACATTTAAGAGTCCCCAGAGCCAGGGCGTGACAGATTAATAGTCCTTCCTTAATTTCTCTCTCTCTCTCTCTCTCTCTCTCTCTCTCTCTCTCTCTCTCTCTCTCTCTCTCTCTCTCTCTCTCTCTCTCTCTCTGTCTCTCTGTCTCTCAATTACTATTAAATTCAATTTGCTTTACTGGCATGACGTAACAATGTACATATTGCCAAAGCTTACTTTGGAGATTTACAATATGCCAACACACAGCTCTCTGCGTCCTCCCCCAACAGGACGGGTAGCCTATTCTCATTAGGGTTTCAAATTTGGGGAAATGACACTCTCTAATTGTTTTATATTTTTGACATCTTGTCAGGAAATGCAGCTCTGTCTTGGGTTCTGGGGTGGTGCAGTGGTTGCACAGCCTTTCCTCTACAGGGAGCCAGGTTTTCCTGTGTCTACCCTTCTCAATGGCAAGGCTGTGCTCACTGAGCCTGTACTTTTGTCAAGGTTTTTCAAAGGTTTTGATCAGTAACCATGGTCAAATAGTTAGCCATGGTGTACTGTCGATTTAGGGCCAGATAGCACTGCATTTGCTTTGTGCTTGTGCTACCCAAAAAGCAATGTAGTTTGGTTTTAACTGTGTTGTAATTTGGTTTATTCTGATTGATTGGATGTTCTGGTCCTGAGGCTTCAGTGTGTTAGTAGAACAGGTTTGTGAACTCAGCCCCAGGACCAGCTGGATGAGGGGACTCTTTTCTTAGCTCAGCTCTTGGCATTGCAGGGCTTGGTAATGATATGAGAGGGGGTCACTGTATTTTAGATGTTTCCAAAACTTAATTGCTCTTTTTTGAGTTTGTATTATTAGTGGATGTTGGCCTAATTCTGCCCTGCATGCATTGTTTGTAGTTTTCCTCTGGACATGTAGGAGAATCTTGCAGAACTCTGCATGCAGGGTTTCAATGGGGTGTTTGTCCCATTGGGTGAAATCTTGTTTTGCAAGTGGACCCCACACCTCACTGCCATAAAGTGCAATTGGTTCAATGACACATTCAATCATTTTTAGCCAAATTTGAATAGGTATTTCAATTATAATTTGTTTTTCAATGGCGTAGAATGCCCTGCGTGCTTTCTCTCTCAGTTCATTCACTGCCTCATTAAGGTGTCCATTTGAGCTTATTTTTAAACCTAAGTAATTGTAGTTTGTTCAGTACTCTCTATATTTTGTACCAATTGAGAACTTTGGTCTAGATCTCTGTCTCTCTCTCTCGGTCTCTCTCGGTCTCTCTCTCTCACTCTCTCTCTCTCGGTCTCTCTCGGTCTCTCGCTCTCGCTCTCTTTCTCGCTCTCTCTCTCGCTCTACCCACACACTCACACATACTTACATCCCAACACACACACCACATAAGGTGCTGCTACTGTTTATTATCTATCCTGATGCCTAGTCATTTTACCCCTACCTATATGTACATATCTACCTCAGTTACCTCGTACCCCTGCACATCGACTCGGTACTGGTACTCCCTGTGTTTACGAAGCATGTGACAAATACAATTTGATTTGATTTGGAATGGCACCCTATCCCCTAGTGGGACGCACTCTCTTCTTTAATACCCTTCTAATCCTCCCCTCCCGCCGCTGACCTCATTTTGCCTGATTGCAATTCTTGCTCTTACATAAACCAGAAAAACACAAGGCATAATGAAAGAAGGGTGAAAAAGCATTTTAGCCTCTTTCAATGTCACTCAAGTATGGGTGCTTGCGTGAAACTGTGAGACGTTGGCGTGCACTGACCATGAATGCAGTATCGACCAATGAAAAGCCTCCACTCTTACTTCTTTCTTCCTCATTCCCTGAGAAGTCTTTTTCTTCTTCTCTTCTCTTACAGTGGCTTGCGAAAGTATTCACCCCGCTTGGCATATTTCCTATTTTGTTGCCTTGCAACCTGGAATTAAAATGGATTTTTGGGGGGTTTGTATCATTTGATTTACACAACATGCCTACCACTTTGAAGATGCAAAATATTTTTTGGTGTGAAACAAACAAGAAATAAGACAAAGAAACAGAAAACTTGAGCATGCATAACTATTCACCCCCCCCAAAGTCAATACTTTGTAGAGCCACCTTTTGCAGCATTTACAGCTGCAAGTCTCTTGGGGTATGTCTCTATAAGCTTGGCACATCTAGCCACTGGGATTTTTGCCCATTCTTCAAGGCAAAACTGCTCCAGCTCCTTCAAGTTGGATGGGTTCCGCTGGTGTACAGAAATTTTTAAGTCATACCACAGATTCTCAATTGGATTGAGGTCTGGGCTTTGACTAGGCCATTCCAAAACATTTAAATGTCCACTCAAGTGTTGCTTTAGCAGTATGCTTAGGGTCATTGTCCTGCTGGAAGGTGAACCTCCGTCCCAGTCTCAAATCTCTGGAAGACTGAAACAGGTTTCCCTCAAGAATATCCCTGTATTTAGCGCCATCCATAATTCCTTCAATTCTGACCAGTTTCCCAGTCCCTGCTGTTGAAAAACATCCCTACAGCATGATGCTGCCACCACCATGCTTCACTGTGGGGATGGTGTTCTCGGGGTGATGAGAGGTGTTGGGTTTACGCCAGACATAGCATTTTCCTTGATGGCAAAAAGCTCAATTTTAGTCTCATCTGACCAGAGTACCTTCTTCCATATCTTTGGGGAGTCTCCCACATGCCTTTTGGTGAACACCAAACGTGTTTGCTTATTTTTTTCTTTAAGCAATGGCTTTTTTCTGGCCACTCTTCCGTAAAGCCCAGCTCTGTGGAGTGTACGGCATAAAGTGGTTCTATGGACAGATACTCCAATCTCCGCTGTGGAGCTTTGCAGCTCCTTCAGGGTTCTTTGGTCTCTTTGTTGCCTCTCTGATTAATGCCCTCCTTGCCTGGTCCGTGAGTTTTGGTGGGCGGCCCTCTCTTGGCAGGTTTGTTGTGGTGCCATATTCTTTCCATTTATTTTAGAATGGATTTAATGGTGCTCCGTGGGAAGTTCAAAGTTTCGGATATTTGTTTTATAACCCAACCCTGATGTGTACTTCTCCACAACTTTGTCCCTGACCTGTTTGGAGAGCTCCTTGGTCTTCATGGTGCCGCTTGCTTGGTGGTGCCCCTTGCTTAGTGGTGTTGCAGACTCTGGGGCCTTTCAACACAGGTGTATATATACCGAGATCATGTGACAGATCACGTGACACTTAGATTGCACACAGGTGGACTTTATTTAACATAATTATTTGACTTCTGAAGGAAATTGGTTGCACCAGATCTTATTTAGGGGCTTCATAGCAAAGGGGGTGAATACAAATGCACGCACCACTTTTCCGTTATGTATTTTTTTAATTTCACTTCACCAATTTGGACTGTTTTGTGTATGTCCATTACATGAAATCCAAAAATAAAAATCAATTTAAATTACAGGTTCTAATGCAACAAAATAGGAAAAACGCCAAGGGGGATGAATACTTTTGCAAGGCACTATATCGTTCATTGTTTTTCACTGTTTTTTTTTTGTCTCTCACTATTCTTTCTCTTTGGCCCTTGCAGGATGGGGTGATCCTATCAGTTACTGGACTGGCTTTTCCATCAAATTTCCCCTGGTCTGCTGTACTCTGTATATGGTTAGTGATGTGGCTTGGTAGAGGGTTTCAAACAGCATGGTGGGCACAGCTGAGCCCCGGGATGCGTCCCAAATGTCACCCTATTTCCTATATAGTGCACTACTTTTGACCGGGACCCAAAGGGACATGGTGGGAATAGGAGGCCGTTTTGGGACACAGACAGGATGTTATATTAGTGATCAAAGTAATCAATCAAGTTGGGGGGCCAAGTCAACACTGTGGTTGTGTCTCAAATGGCAGCCTATTTCCTATATGGGCCCTGGTCAAAAGTAGTGCACTACATAGGGAATAGGGTGCCATTTGGGATGAAAACCTGGTCATCAATCAGAGAGGGGGCCAGGTCCACACTGTGTACCCTGTCACCACCCTCTTCCCGGTATTGGACAATAGCCCAAAATAGCCAATGGCAGAAGATGTTAATGTATACGTGACAGTGTCCTGTTGGCACAGTTACTGCAGAGTGGAGTCAGCCAGGGGGGCTTGGTGTACCAACCCTCCCTCTCTCTGTCTGTCGGGGGGTGTCAAGGTCGACCACATCGCACAGAGCCACTCAAACAACAACAGAAACTATCTAGTGGCACGGCAATGGAAAATAGAACCGGACCCATCAATGGGTAACGGCATAGTTATCTGAGCTAATGATAGATCACATTGATTGACTGTCATATAGCACTGAGTTTAGATTATGTTTGATTTAGTTGTACTGTTGTAGTTGCTGGAATAGTTGTTTTAGCAGTGGTGGTAATAGTAGTGCTGCTATTAGATAGGATATATTATACACCAGAGGAGGCTGGTGGGAGGAGCTATAGGAGGACGGGCTCCAGTTAGCTGTTAGCTACTTTTGGTCACTCTAAACTCCTACAAAACTCAAGGAACATTTATAATTTTTGTATATTTGTCTTATATTTGACGAGGTTGAAGCGCTTCTGACACCATGTTATGACCTCAGTCAGATGTGACTGTGCTGTGCAGCAGAGCGTGAGCAAAGGGCTCAGCTTCAAAATGTTAGTGATCAATTTAGTCGTACCTGAGTCCTACCCAAGTTATTGATGAAAAATCAGACCCTTCTCGGCCCTAACCCGATGTATAACCTCGGGGCCTGTCGGGCTTGGGTCGGGTAACAGAGCTCTATTATAATGAGCCCGTCCTCCTATAGCTCCTCCCACCAGCCTCCTCTGGTATACACATAGTGGTACGAGAATATCAAAACGCATTTCAGCTGGATCCCGGCCAAATGGGACTCATGCACTTCCAAATAATGTACATTTCTGTATACACAGAAATGTATGTAGATTATTAAACACAGAAATACACTCCAATCTTCCCTAAAACATGGTATTTTTAGAGATATTTTTTACAGGACGTGAGATTAGTGCCAAATACTTTCCAACAGATGATGTGGGATTTTGACTTTGATTTTTTTGCACATTCATCCAGATTAGAAAACAAACAGTTAAAGCCATCTATCTAGGTCAGGTGACAGGTCAGGTGACAGTGCGGTCAGGATGCAAAAATAACTGGATGAACTCTTCAGTGGAACTGAACTGTAGATAGACTTGATTAACTCATGCACTTAGCGAACAGATATGGTGTTCCGATCATTATCCACACATTCTTGTCATATAATTGTCATTATTTCAGTTGGTTACACAACATACCAGACAATTTTATTTTTTATTATTTGGAACTCTTTGTAGCATCATGAAGATATTAACTATATTCATACAATCTTATCTCATAGGCTTAAAGACCTACAGGTAAAAGTCAAAATAAAGGAAACACCAACATAAACTGTTTTAATAGGGCGTTGGGTCACCACGAGCCGCCAGAACAGCTTCAATGCGCCTTGGCATAGATTCTACACATTTCTGGAACTCTATTGGAGGGATGCGATACCATTCTTCCATGAGAAAATCCACCATTTGGTGTTTTGTTGATGGTGGTGGAAAACGCTGTCTCAGGCGCCGCTCCAGAATCTCCCATAAGTGTTCAGTTGGGTTGAGGTCTGGTGACTGAGACGGCCATGGCATATGGTTTACATTGTTTTCATGCTCATCAAACCATTCAGTGACCACTTGAGCCCTATGGATGGGGGCATTGTCATCCTTTGGGGGGCATAGCCATTGTAGCCAAAATAATGGGCATTTTCATACATGACCCTAAGCATGATAGGATGTTAATTGCTTAATTAACTCAGGAGCCACACCTGTATGGAAGCACCTGCTTTCAATATATTTTGTATCCTTTACTCAAGGGTTTCCTTTATTTTGGCAGTTATCTGTATATTCACACCTGGTAACCTGTGTCAGAGTTATTGTCCATTTGGATTCATGCACTAACTCAACAAAACAATAGCTAGTGTGTAAATAAATAAGATCGTTACTAACTCAAACATTTGCTCAGTCTTTTTACGTTAGTTTTTTTACTCAACCCGGGTGCCAGTCTTAATTGAATCAGGCCCTTCGATTTTATATAAATTAAAACTCTTGACCTGTGGTTGTCCCATCAACATGTGCCCAAAGACAGACATATTTAGCTGTGTGATTGAGATATCTGGCATCTCTCAAGGACCACAACAGACAGAACAGTGTTTTTTGTTTTGATTTAAGAAAGATTACATCACTAGGAGGGTGAGTGCCATAATATCCTGAAAACCTGTTGTCAGCATCCCAAATGGCACCCTATTCCCTTTATAGTGCACTACTTTTGACCAGGGCTCCATAGGGTTCTGGTCAAAAGTAGTGCACTATCAAGTGAAACAAAAGTCTGGGCACCATGATGTCATGACAGGAGTTTAATAACGTCTGTCTGCAGGGCTATCTAAAGGGCTACTGCTGCCTACTGTTTGGACAGGGTGAGAGAGGGAGGGAGAGAGAGACAGAGGGAGAGAGAGACAGAGGGAGAGAGAGACAGAGGGAGAGAGAGAAAGAGGGGGAGAGAGAAAGAGGGAGAGAGAGAAAGAGGGGGAGAGAGAAAGAGGGAGAGAGAGAAAGAGGGGGAGAGAGAAAGAGGGAGAGAGAGAAAGAGGGGGAGAGAGAAAGAGGGGGAGAGAGAAAGAGGGGGAGAGAGAAAGAGGGGGAGAGAGAAAGAGGGAGAGAGAGAAAGAGGGGGAGAGAGAAAGAGGGGGAGAGAGAAAGAGGGGGAGAGAGAAAGAGGGAGAGAGAGAAAGAGGGGGAGAGAGAAAGAGGGGGAGAGAGAAAGTGGGGGAGAGAGAAAGAGGGGGAGAGAGAAAGAGGGGGAGAGAGAAAGAGGGGGAGAGAGAAAGTGGGGGAGAGAGAAAGAGGGGGAGAGAGAAAGAGGGGGAGAGAGAAAGTGGGGGAGAGAGAAAGAGGGGGAGAGAGAAAGAGGGGGAGAGAGAAAGAGGGGGAGAGAGAAAGTGGGGGAGAGAGAAAGAGGGGGAGAGAGAAAGAGGGGGAGAGAGAAAGAGGGGGAGAGAGAAAGTGGGGGAGAGAGAAAGAGGGGGAGAGAGAAAGAGGGGGAGAGAGAAAGAGGGGGAGAGTGACGGAGACAATCTGGCATGGGTCAGAGATGGTGAGGCTAGCCTGGGTGAAGGAAGGATTAAGAACAGAACAGGCAATGTGTTATGGAACAGGGAACATCTGTTCCTCTGGGAACTGTAGCTCTGCCCTGCCCTGGGCTGATATCACCTCACATCCTCTGCCCTGCCCTGGGCTGATATCACCTCACATCCTCTGCCCTGCCCCGGGCTGATGGCACCTCACATCCTCTGCCCTGCCCTGGGCTGATGGCACCTCACATCCTCTGCCCTGCCCTGGGCTGATCCCACCTCACATCCTCTGCCCTGCCCTGGGCTGATCCCACCTCACATCCTCATTAATCTAACTCCTCTAACCCTGCAACTCACCATACCAGCCAGATACCATACCAGCAGCATTCCTCCCTGCCCCGGGCTGATGCCACATCAGGAACCAGCAGCATTCCTCCCTGCCCCGGGCTGATGCCACATCAGGAACCAGCAGCATTCCTCCCTGCCCCGGGCTGATGCCACATCAGGAACCAGTAGCACTCCTCCCTGCCCCGGGCTGATGCCAAATCAGGAACCAGAGCACTCCTCCCTGCCCCGGGCTGATGCCAAATCAGGAACCAGAGCACTCCTCCCTGCCCCGGGCTGATGCCAAATCAGGAACCAGAAGCACTCCTCCCTGCCCCGGGCTAATGCCAAATCAGGAACCAGTAGCACTCCTCCCTGCCCCGGGCTGATGCCAAATCAGGAACCAGAAGCACTCCTCCCTGCCCCGGGCTAATGCCAAATCAGGAACCAGAAGCACTCCTCCCTGACCTGCAGTTACTAATGCTACCGCTGTGGATGGAGCTGCCTTCTCCTTACCAGAGAAATTAGAGAAGTTATGTTCTTTTTTAAGTGTCCATTTTGGTTGGTCAATTGAAACATATACACAGAAGTATAATAAGAATCAATCATAGCATATCCATATAATGAAGTTATAACTTAATAACTTCCTATTCTATAGCTTTTTTTTCTTCTAAAAAAGGGCATAAAGAGATCCCTGTACTTTGAATTGGAGGCTGTTTGTTT
Source organism: Coregonus lavaretus (assembly GCF_964263955.1). Lineage (NCBI taxonomy): Eukaryota > Metazoa > Chordata > Actinopteri > Salmoniformes > Salmonidae > Coregonus > Coregonus lavaretus. The sequence continues at coordinate 564,372 of NC_139990.1, forward strand.
ACTGTAATTAAGACATGAAGGACCACTCTAGTTTCTCCATATAAACCAACGCTTCGGACTACGTGTCGAACTGTGTGATGGTTCTTAGTAATCTCCTCCTCATGTTGTATGCCATGCTCCTTCCCACGTTGACATGGCATGCATGGATGGATGGTGCCAGAGCTACAACACTGAGCACTTGAAATTAAGTGGCAAAAAGCAAGTGTCTGATTGAAATCTTCATCCACACGTTCATTTCCATGTTAGTTTCCACTCACTACAACCATCTATAATGGAACACTGATGTGAAACGCTTGTCATCTTATTGACTTACCTCTCTTCTGTTCATATTCCTTGTCACTGTATATATCTAGTCCTGTAGTCAGACTGCCTGTATAGACCTAGTCCTGTAGTCAGACTGCCTGTATATATCTAGTCCTGTAGTCAGACTGCCTGTATAGATCTAGTCCTGTAGTCAGACTGCCTGTATAGACCTAGTCCTGTAGTCAGACTGCCTGTATAAACCTAGTCCTGTAGTCAGACTGCCTGTATAGATCTAGTCCTGTAGTCAGACTGCCTGTATAGATCTAGTCCTGTAGTCAGACTGCCTGTATAGACCTAGTCCTGTAGTCAGACTGCCTGTATAGATCTAGTCCTGTAGTCAGACTGCCTGTATAGATCTAATCCTGTAGTCAGACTGCCTGTATAGATCTAGTCCTGTAGTCAGACTGCCTGTATAGATCTAGTCCTGTAGTCAGACTGCCTGTATAGATCTAGTCCTGTAGTCAGACTGCCTGTATAGACCTAGTCCTGTAGTCAGACTGCCTGTATAGATCTAGTCCTGTAGTCAGACTGCCTGTATAGACCTAGTCCTGTAGTCAGACTGCCTGTATAGATATAGTCCTGTAGTCAGACTGCCTGTATAGATCTAGTCGTGTAGTGATTCCAGGGCCTGCTCAGTGTTAACCTTATTAACCTGTTGATTAATTGACTTGGGAGTTGTGTGTGACAGCAGTGAATTATTAAATTAAGAAACAGAAGACAATTTCCTTGTAAAATAAAAGTCCAATATTTGTAAGATAAACATAGATTTCTCTGTTCACTCAACACTGATGTCTACAGCCCTAAACGGTACAGTAGGCTTGTGACTGACGCTTGAGGTGTTGTAACATAATGTAGGCTACGTTTCTGATTTGAGTCAACACTAAATGTATTGAGTTTAGTTTTTAGAGAGAATTTCCTTGTCTCGGGTCTCAGCATATCAGGTGAACGGGACCCACTTATCAACAACACACTTTGTCTGTCCTTCTCTATTAATCTCTCTGTAAGATGATGATGATGATGATGATGATGATGATGATGATGCATTGGGCTGTCTAAATATAGTATCTTATGTGCGTTAAATCGGTAACCATTGACATCGACCCATTATGCTACAGTACATATAAAGACCTTCACCTACTCTACTTTTACATAACACTGCTGTCAGACAGATGACGTTTTTTCTTACGCAAACACACATTGGATAAAAAATGACATACTTTTTTCAGCAACTCATTCCACTCCAAATGACAGTGATAAGAGAGGCCTCTTCTTGTTTAAATAGCGTGGTAATAGAAAACAAACGACTCAATCTCCAACCTCACCCATCTGGCTTTTATGTTGGGAGAGAGACTTGCTATTGGGGTGGAGAGATGTTGGGAGAGAGGCGTGCTATTAGGGCGGAGAGAGGAGGTGTTGAGGGCATCTTTTGTGTTACAGATGTGCTCTCTTTCACTCTGTTGTCTCAGAGAATGTTCCTGCACAGCAGGAAATGCAAAATGTGGTGTATTCAAGGTTTAAAAAGGCTTCTAAAGTTTGTAAGATCCACTTGAAAATGTCAGATCTGATTTATCCTAACTAAAAATTTATCAAGCCCTACGTAAATGTCCATTTTAATTATAATCCACATAATAATTCAAATTTCCTGTTTACATTTACATTTTAGTCATTTAGCAGACACTCTTATCCAAAATAAAAAATAAAAAAGTTAATGAGTGCATACATTATTTTCTGATTTTTCATACTGGCCCCCGTGGGAATCGAACCCACAACCCTGGCGTTGCAAACGCCATGCTCTACCAACTGAGCTACACCCCTGTTGCTGCAGGATTATTTTCCTGCTGTGAGAAACTGGTCAAATTAAAATAGGACATCTGTAACTGACATTTCACCAGCTACTGTAAAAAGAACCTGGAGCAGGAATGTAGCCTACATTGTTAGATAAGAGGGCACAATCTAATTTGATCAGCAACGCATTGTCATAGAAGGGCACAGTTTTGTTACTTAGCTGCTGCTATCAGTCTCATACAGTAGGTGTTCTGTAATGTTACCTTGGCAACAAACACAGCAATCCCAATACCTGCACACTTACCAGAACAATGTGGATGACATGCTGACTGTCAACCCTGAGGATATTATGATATTCCTCACCATAATCCATGTACTGGATTATTTGTTGCTGCACCACTGCTTCACCATACAGATCTGTTAGTGCATTTGCCAAACATGGCATGACAATTCGATAAGGAGTTGGCAAGAGAGCCGAAACAGACAGGCAGCCCGGCTAACACTAGATCTCGAAAGTCAAACTCTCTGTGGAGTACCCTTGGATGTAGGGCAGTTACATCAGACCATTACATTTTACATTTTTAAATTTTAGTCATTTAGCAGACGCTCTTATCCAGACTTACATTTTTCATACATTTTTTTTTTTTCATACCATCAACACAGTGATCATCTGTTCCTTCACCACTGCTTCACTATACTCACTAGATAGACAGACGGACAGATAGACAGACCAACTATCTGTAAAGTACCTTTGGTTTTAGGGCAGTTACATCAGACCATCAACACCTCCTCTGCTTTCACACCCAAGGCCCAAAGGCCCAATTCTCCCAAGGAGTCAGGTTGATGCCAGGTTGAGAACTGCCAGGCTAGGCAGTGGCACTACTTTGGGCAGATCAATATATAGGCATAAGGAAGAAACCTGTTTGAGTAACCCAGCAACAACCGTCAACAGACAGAGGCTCCTTTATCCAAAGCGTCTGTATTTTTAGAGCGGGTGGGTCTAATCCTGAATGCTGATTGGTTAAAACCGCATTCCAGCCAGTGTCTATTCCACAAGTTAGCACCGGCTAAATCTATGATGTTAAAATGTCTATTTACTGTTCCATCTGATTGCGCAATCGACTGTCTCATCAGCCCAGCCAGGCAATTTATAAACTTGATCTCCACTATAAAAAGCATCTAGACATTATCTCACATTTCTTTTAGGCTAATATTTCGTTTTCAACAGCGGAGATTTGTATAAACCTTGCTGTCTGTCTCTCCCACATTTGCATTGTTTGTTTCAATATACAAATTAAATCTCCAGCTGTCGCATAGTAATGAACGTCGAGACGAGACAGACAGGCAGGCAGCTTTTCTCAGCCAGTTGAAATCATGAATCAGCATAATTTGTGTGGATATATACAAATAAATATCAATAGAAAACAGATCAAACGAAACAAAGTGGTTTGCGGTCTTTCCAGCTTCAGTTTGAAGTGATTGTGTTAGCTGTGTTGTTGGCTAGCTCCTCTGAACAACAGTGTCCTGACCAGAGATAACATTTTCTATGCCAGGTGAAATCGCGCATCATTACTATGGATGTATCCAAATAAATGTCAATAGAAAACAGCTTAAACAAACGTTATTCTGGCTTCACTGTTTGACATGACTGTAAGTTAGCCGTAGTTGGCTAGCTAGCAAGCAAGGGATAAGAACGTTGCCAGCCAGTATGGCAATGGAACATTTAGAACGAACGACTGGGTCACGTCCATAGATACAGAACAAAAAGACTGAACGACTGGGTCGCTTCTCTGGCAACCGAACCGATAGAACGGACGACCAGCTGGCTTGGGTATAAACCCTAGATTTGTGTCGGGACTATATCTTGTGGAAGGATGAAATAGTATGAATAAATTCATAAAAGTAACGTTTTTAATGAAAATATGTCAATTCACCTCGGGCCTAACAACACCCGTGCCAATTTTTCCTCCAAACACCGGCTTCTCTGGCATTATCACTTATGTAACAACTTCAAAGGGTTTCCGGGACATTACCCAGGGAGAAACAGAACCCTGTTGAAACGCGCTTTGATCTCTGACGTTGTTAAAGGGTCCTGATGCGGACCAACGTGCAGACTGAGCCAGGGAACATCCACTTAGAATGGCTATCACTTCCTTCCCTGGATGAATAAGACATGCTGCTGTAATCAAAGGTGTGTGTGTGTGTGTGTGTGTGTGTGTGTGTGTGTGTGTGTGTGCGTGTGTGTGTCTATGAAGGTAGATGTCTACTTAGAAGGGGAAAAACATTTTTTTTCAGGCTGGGGGGAGCTGTAAATGTATTATGGAGCTGTAAATATATACTGTAAATATATACTGTAAATATATACTGTAAATATATACTGTAAACTAATCAAAATCTGGAAGGAGTGAGAGGCCATTTTCATTTTTATTGAGTGTGACCGTCTTCCCAGCTAACAATTCTAGGGAGAGAGAATTTTTTTGTAACGTTACCTGTAATGTTCCCCTGATGTTTGAGTGTCCAGTTTTATGTTAGTTATGGGAACATTCTATGTATGTTAGCAAAAACCTCCTGAGAACCTATTTAGCAATGTTTTGGTGTTATGGTAGAGTACGATAGAGCACAGAACAGTACAGTACATTATACTGTACTCAACTCTATTGTGCACTACGGTACTGTAATGAACTATACTCTACTCAACTTGTTTTACTCTACTGTACTGTACTGTGCTCTATCGTACTCTACTCTACTCTATTCTACTGTGCTCTACCGTACTCTACTGTGCTCTACTGTGCTCTACCGTACTCTACTCTACTCTATTCTACTCTACTCTACTCTACTGTGCTCTACCGTACTCTACTCTACTCTACTCTACCCTACTCTACCGTACTCTACCGTACTCTACTCTACTCTACTCTACTCTACCCTACTCTACTGTACTCTACTGTACTCAACTGTGCTCTACTCTACTCTACTCTACTCTACTGTGCTCTACTGTGTTCTACTGTGCTCTACTCTACTCTACTCTACTCTACTGTACTCTACTGTGCTCTACTCTACTCTACTCTACTCTACTGTACTCTACTGTGCTCTACTCTACTCTACTCTACTGTACTCTACTGTGCTCTACTCTACTCTACTCTACTCTACTCTACTTTACTCTACTCTACTGTACTCTACTGTGCTCTACTCTACTCTACTCTACTCTACTGTGCTCTACTCTACTCTACTGTGCTCTACTGTACTCTACTGTACTCTACTCTACTGTACTGTACTGTACTCTACTCTACTCTACTCTACTCTACTGTGCTCTACTCTACTCTACTCTACTGTACTCTACTGTACTCTACTGTACTCTACTCTACTCTACTGTGCTCTACTGTACTCTACTCTACTGTACTCTACTGTACTCTACTGTACTCTACTGTACTGTACTCTACTCTACTGTGCTCTACTCTACTCTACTCTACTGTACTCTACTGTACTCTACTGTACTCTACTCTACTCTACTGTGCTCTACTGTACTCTACTGTACTCTACTCTACTCTACTCTACTGTGCTCTACTGTACTCTACTGTGCTCTACTCTACTCTACTCTACTCTACTGTGCTCTACTGTACTCTACTGTGCTCTACTGTACTCTACTGTACTCTACTCTACTGTACTCTACTCTACTGTACTCTACTGTACTCTACTGTACTCTACTGTACTCTACTCTACTCTACTGTGCTCTACTGTACTCTACTCTACTCTACTGTACTCTACTCTACTCTACTGTGCTCTACTCGACTGTGCTCTACTCTACTCTACTCTACTCTACTCTACTCTACTCTACTCTACTCTACTCTACTCTACTCTACTGTGCTCTACTCTACTCTACTCTACTCTACTCTACTCTACTCTACTCTACTGTGCTCTACTCTACTGTGCTCTCCAAACATGTGAAACATAGACATCTATGATTGGCTCAGATTTGGTCCGGTCCGGACTGGACCAAAATCTGAACCAATCATGGACGTCTAAGTGATGTTGCAGGCTAGGTCAGTGCTTCCCCTGTCATTGAGGATCTCAAGTTGAAGGCCGACCAGGGTACTGTAGGCTGCCGGTAGCAACTAAATTATCCTTATAACTTCTTCTGTGTGCGATTTTAAAATAATTGGTTCAAAGAAAATACATTTGGTGTTATAGATGCATGTTTTGGTACCATGATTCTCTTAGAAAAACATTTTTATTTACATGAAGATTGTCCACAAAGATTTTCCCATTCACTATAATGGGGATCCTGCTTTCTGAAAACAATAGTCTACAGTAACAAGACATGGCCTTAGAGAGACGCAGTGTGTTATGTTACGTAACAAGACATGGCCTTAGAGAGACGCAGTGTGTTATGTTACGTAACAAGACATGGCCTTAGAGGGACGCAGTGTGTTATGTTACGTAACAAGACATGGCCTTAGAGAGACGCAGTGTGTTATGTTACGTAACAAGACATGGCCTTAGAGAGACGCAGTGTGTTATGTTACGTAACAAGACATGGCCTTAGAGAGACGCAGTGTGTTATGTTAAGTAACAAGACATGGCCTTAGAGGGACGCAGTGTGTTATGTTACGTAACAAGACATGGCCTTAGAGAGACGCAGTGTGTTATGTTAAGTAACAAGACATGGCCTTAGAGGGACGCAGTGTGTTATGTTACGTAACAAGACATGGCCTTAGAGAGACGCAGTGTGTTATGTTACGTAATAAGACATGGCCTTAGAGAGACGCAGTGTGTTATGTTACGTAATAAGACATGGCCTTAGAGAGACGCAGTGTGTTATGTTACGTAACAAGACATGGCCTTAGAGAGACGCAGTGTGTTATGTTACGTAACAAGACATGGCCTTAGAGAGACGCAGTGTGTTATGTTACGTAATAAGACATGGCCTTAGAGGGACGCAGTGTGTTATGTTACGTAACAAGACATGGCCTTAGAGAGACGCAGTGTGTTATGTTACGTAACAAGACATGGCCTTAGCAGACGTAGAGCCAGCCACTTAACCATTCAGTTAGGAACATGTGGTCCTCCTAAATGACACCTCACTGCATCCCTGATAGGAGGAAATGGTTTTTAGATAACATGTATCGCTCAATGTTCTATCCCATTTCTCCTATTTTACCACTTTACCACCTTCCCCAGATCTGTGCCTCGCCACAATCCTGTCTCGGAGCTCTACGGACAATTCCTTCGACGTCATGGCTTGGTTTTTGCTCTGACATGCCCTGTCAACTGTGGGACCTTATATCGACAGGTGTGTGCCTTTCCAAATCATGTCCAATCAATTGAATTTACCACAAGTGGACTCCAATCAAGTTGTAGAAACATCTTAAGGATGATCAATGGAAACAGGATGCACCTGAGCTCAATTTCGAGTTTTATAGCGAACGGTATGAATACTTATGTAAAGAAGGTATTTTCTATTTTTATTTTTTGTAAATCTTCAAACATTTCTAAAAACCTGTTTTTGCTTTGTCATTATGGGGTATTGTGTGTAGATTGATGAGTACCATTTTTTTGTTTAATCCATTTTAGAATAAGGCTGTAACGTAACAAAATGTGGAAAAAAGGGAATGGGTCTGAAAACTTTCCAAATGCACTGTAGTTATAGTAGTGGTAGTGACTGGTTATAGTTATAGTAGTGGTAGGGACTGCAGTAGTAATGGTAGTGACTGGTTATAGTTATAGTAGTGGTAGGGACTGCAGTAGTAATGGTAGTGACTGGTTATAGTTATAGTAGTGGTAGTGACTGGTTATAGTTATAGTAGTGGTAGTGACTGGTTATAGCTACAGTAGTGGTAGTGTCTACAGTAGTAATGGTAGTGACTGGTCCCATGTTTCATGAGCTAAAATAAAAGATCACAGAAATGTTCCATACGCACAAAAAGTTTATTTCTCTCAAATATTGTGCACAAATTTGTTTACATCGCTGTTAGTGAGCATTTATCTTTTGCTAAGATAATCCATCCACCTGACAGGTGTGGCATATCAAGAAGCTGATTAAACAGCATGATCATTACACAGGTGCACCTTGTGCTGGGGAAAATAAAAGGCCACTCTAAAATGTGCAGTTTTGTCACACAACACAATGCCACAGATGTCTCAAGTTTTGACTGCAGGAATGTCCACCACAGCTGTTGCCAGATAATATAAAAATATAAAATATATAATTGAATGCTCATTTCTCTACCATAAGCTCCAACGTCATCTTAGAGAATTTGGCAGTACGTCCAACCGGCCTCACAACAGCAGACCACGTGTAACCACACCAGCCCAGGACCTCCACATCTGGCTTCTTCACCTGCGGGATCGTGTAAGGGGTGGTGTGGGGGGTGCTGAGGAGTATTTCTGTCTGTAATTAAGCCCTTTTGTGGGGGAAAACTCATTTTGATTGGCTGGGCCTGGCTGCCAAGTGGGTGGGCCTATGCCCTCCCAGGTCCACCCATGGCTGCGCCTCTGCCCAGTCATGTGAAATCCTTAGATTAGGGCCTAATGAATTTATTTCAATTGACTGATTTCCTTGTATGAACTGTAACTCAGTAAAATCTTTGAAATTGTTGCATGTTACGTTTATATTTTTGTTCAGTATATATGGATATCGTCGCTGTCGAATGAAAACCTCCTAAAATGTTGTAACACAGGAGGTTGGTGGCATCTTAATGATGAATAAATACCGTCTTTAATCGGGAAGAAGGGGCTCCTGGTATTGGCTGGAGCGGAATCAGTGGAATGGTATCAAAACACATCAAACACATGGTTTCCATGGTTTCCATGCGTTTGATGCCATTCCATTCGCTTTGTTGTGTCCATTATTGTGAGCCGTCCTCCCCTCAGCAGCCTCCACTGCCCTCAAATGTACTCTGAACATTTCAGGACCAAGAAAAAAATGTGTTCAAAATAGCTTCTGAAGTTTCGTAATTGTATGTTTGTTGATGGGAAAATATTAAATGTTTATAACATTTTCTGAAAAGTTTCTGTTTTGGTATCAGAGACGATCTTACAGTAACATCACCCATGTCATGAATAGGGCCACAAGTGAAAGTGATTTAGGATTTAATGCAAAGTGCAGTGGATATGTTACAGGGTGCACTACCATGTTGGCCTGAGTAAATACCATGACTGGTCCCAAATGTGTTCCCTATTCGCTATATTGTGCGCTACTTTGGATCCCAATGGGCCCTGGTCAAAAGTAGTGCACTAAATAGAGAACAAGGTGTCATTCGGGACGTAGAACGTAGTTGTAAACACCTTTACAATCTAATTTCATTTGTCACGTGTCGAATACAACTGGTGTAGACTTTACCGTGAAATGCTTGGTTACGAGCCCTTCCCAACGATGCAGAGTTTAAAAATACATGTTAAATAGTAACAAGAGGAATACAATTAAATTCACAACAATGGAGCTATATACAGGAAGTACCAGTCCCATATCAATGTGGAGCTATATACAGGAAGTACCAGTACCAGATCAATGTGGAGCTATATACAGGAAGTACCAGTACCAGATCAATGTGGAGCTATATACAGGGAGTACCAGTACCAGATCAATGTACAGCTATATACAGGAAGTACCAGTACCAGATCAATGTGGAGCTATATACAGGAAGTACCAGTACCAGATCAATGTGTAGCTATATACAGGAAGTACCAGTCCCAGATCAATGTGGAGCTATATACAGGAAGTACCAGTACCAGATCAATGTGGAGCTATATACAGGAAGTACCAGTACTGGATCAATGTGCAGCTATATACAGAGAGTACCAGTACCAGATCAATGTGTAGCTATATACAGGGAGTACCAGTACCAGATCAATATGGAGCTATATACAGGAAGTACCAGTACCAGATCAATGTGGAGCTATACACAGGAAGTACCAGTACCAGATCAATGTGGAGCTATATACAGGGAGTACCAGTACCAGATCAATGTGGAGCTATATACAGGAAGTACCAGTACCAGATCAATGTGGAGCTATACACAGGAAGTACCAGTACCAGATCAATGTGGAGCTATACACAGGGAGTACCAGATCAATGTGGAGCTATATACAGGAAGTACCAGTACCAGATCAATGTGGAGCTATATACAGGAAGTACCAGCACCAGTGGAGGCTGCTGAGAGGAGGACAGCTCATAATAATGACTGGAACGGAGCAAATGGAATGGCATCAAACACCTGGAAACCATGGAAACCATGTGTTTAATATATTTGATACCATTCCACCAATTCCGCTCCAGTCATTACAATGAGCCCATCCTCCCCAATTAAGGTGCCACCAACCTCCTGTGACCAGTACCAAATCAATGTGCAGAGGTATTTGAGGTAGATATGTACATGAAGGCAGGGTAAAGTGACTAGGCATCAGGATAGATAATAATAAGGTATTTGAGGTAGATATGTACATGAAGGCAGGGTAAAGTGACTAGGCATCAGGATAGATAATAATAAGGTATTTGAGGTAAATATTTAGATGAAGGCAGGGTAAAGTGACTAGGCATCAGGATAGATAATAATAAGGTATTTGAGGTAGATATGTACATGAAGGCAGGGTAAAGTGACTAGGCATCAGGATAGATAATAATAAGGTATTTGAGGTAGATATGTGCATGAAGGCAGGGTAAAGTGACTAGGCATCAGGATAGATAATAATAAGGTATTTGAGGTAAATATTTAGATGAAGGCAGGGTAAAGTGACTAGGCATCAGGATAGATAATAATAAGTTATTTGAGGTAGATATGTACATGAAGGCAGGGTAAAGTGACTAGGCATCAGGATAGATAATAATAAGGTATTTGAGGTAGATATGTACATGAAGGCAGGGTAAAGTGACTAGGCATCAGGATAGATAATAATAAGGTATTTGAGGTAGATATGTACATGAAGGCAGGGTAAAGTTACTAGGCATCAGGATAGATAATAATAAGAGTAAAATAAAGAACAGAGTAGCAGCAGCAAATGATGAGTGTAAAAGTGTGTGTGAGTGTGTGTGTGTAATGTGTATGTATGTATGTGTGTGTGTGTTGTGTCGGTATGTGTGTGTGTGTGTTATGTGTGTACGTATGTGCATATGTAGTGTATGTGAATGTGTGTGGGTTTTGCGTGGGAGTGTCAACGTAGTGTGTGTAAGTGAGTGTGCATGTGGCCTGTATAGTCTAGTGACTGTGCGTAGAGTCAGTGCAGATAGAGTCAGTGCAGATAGAGTCAGTGCAGATAGTTTGGGTCCCATTTAGTCCTATATGGGGGTAGAAGCTGTATCGGAGCCTGTTGGTCCGAGAGCCGATGCTCCGGTACTGTTTGCCGGACGGTAGCAGAGTGAACAGTCAATGGCTTGGGTGGCTGGAGTCTTTGGCAATGTTCCGGGCCTTCCTCTGACACCGCCTGGTATAGACGTCCTGGATGGCAGGGAGCTCGGCCCCAGTGATGTACTGGGCTGTCTCTGTAGTGCCTTGCAGTCAAGGGCGAGCATTTGCCATACCAAGCGGTGATGCAGCCAGTCAAGATGCTCTCGATGGTGCAGCTGTATATCTTTCTGAGGATCTGAGGGCCCATGCCAAATCTTTTCATCCTCCTGAGGAGGAAGAGGCGCTGCCGTGCCCTCTTCACGACTGTGCAGGTGTGTGTGGACCATGTTAAGTCCTTAGGGATGTGGACGCCGAGGAACTTGAAGCTCTCGACCCCCCTCTCGACCCCCCTCTGGGGGCGTGCTCTCCCCATCTTTCTCCTGTAGTCCACAATCAGCTCCTTGGTCTGATTTTGTTGATGGAGAGGTTGTTGTACTGTACATTCCTTTGTATCCTAACAGTTTATGATTTTCCACTGGCCATGTGGAGAGTCTCAGTGTTGACCTGAACCATGTGTGGTCTGCATCCCATCATCACTGGTTGGTATCCTAGTATGCAGCCCAAATGGCACCCTATTTCCTACACAGTGCACTACTTTTGATCAGGGCCCATAGGTCTCTGGTCTAAAGTAGTGCACTATATAGCAAATGGTGGGCCATTTGGGACAAACTCCTCCTAATCTATATGGGTCGTAGCTAGTGGCGCTTCTTTTCCTCCCATGGGACAGGGCAGTACTTCCCTCTCAACAGATGGCATGGAATGAGCTTTGGTTGTTTGAGATTAAACCAGATTACTTAATTTATACCATAGCCATGGAAGGCCCTGCACGGTCTAATCTCAAGATAAAACCATCATTGAGAAATCTCAATCTCCCACAACAAGAAGCTTAGATTGCAAATGGAGGGCGGATACAGGAAGGGGATTGGACGGGCGGAGGTCAGAGGGGAAGAGGTTGTAGAGAGGAGGCTAGTGGGCACAGATTAAACTCAGTTTATGAATGAATGGTTGAATGAAGTGGATGGATGGAGGATTGGAATGGAATGGATGGAGATCATGGAGGAGGTGCGGCATGAGGTGGCAGGTTTATTTCCTGGGTGAGAGTGTGTCATATAACAGCATAATCCAATGTTCCAGATAGGGAGGGATGGGTCATACAGGGAGGGATGGGTCATACAGGGAGGGATGGGTCATACAGGGAGGGATGGGTCATACAGGGAGGGATGGGTCTGGGAGGGATGGGTCATACAGGGAGGGATGGGTCATACAGGGAGGGATGGGTCATACAGGGAGGGATGGGTCATACAGGGAGGGATGGGTCATACAGGGAGGGATGGGTCATACAGGGAGGGATGGGTCAGGGAGGGATGGGTCATACAGGGAGGGATGGGTCATACAGGGAGGGATGGGTCATACAGGGAGGGATGGGTCATACAGGGAGTGATGGGTCATACAGGGAGGGATGGGTCATACAGGGAGGGAGGGATGGGTCATACAGGGAGGGATGGGTCATACAGGGAGGGATGGGTCATACAGGGAGGGATGGGTCATACAGGGAGGGAGGGATGGGTCATACAGGGAGGGATGGGTCATACAGGGAGGGATGGGTCAGGGATGGAGGGATGGGTCATACAGGGAGGGATGGGTCATACAGGGAGGGATGGGTCATACAGGGAGGGATGGGTCATACAGGGAGGGATGGGTCATACAGGGAGGGATGGGTCAGGGATGGAGGGATGGGTCATACAGGGAGGGATGGGTCATACAGGGAGGGATGGGTCATACAGGGAGGGATGGGTCATACAGGGAGGGATGGGTCATACAGGGAGGGATGGGTCATACAGGGAGGGATGGGTCATACAGGGAGTGATGGGTCATACAGGGAGGGATGGGTCAGGGAGGGAGGGATGGGTCATACAGGGAGGGATGGGTCATACAGGGAGGGATGGGTCATACAGGGAGGGATGGGTCATACAGGGAGGGAGGGATGGGTCATACAGGGAGGGATGGGTCATACAGGGAGGGATGGGTCAGGGATGGAGGGATGGGTCATACAGGGAGGGATGGGGCATACAGGGAGGGATGGGTCATACAGGGAGGGATGGGTCATACAGGGAGGGATGGGTCATACAGGGAGGGATTGGATGGGTCAGGGAGGGATGGGTCTGGGAGGGATGGATGGAGGGAGGGAGGGATGGGTCATACAGGGAGGGATGGGTCATAGAGGGAGGGATAGGTCATACAGGGAGGGATGGGTCATAGAGGGAGGGATGGGTCATACAGGGAGGGATGGGTCATACAGGGAGGGATGGGTCATACAGGGAGGGATGGGTCATACAGGGAGGGATGGGTCAGGGATGGAGGGATGGATGGGTCAGGGAGGGATGGAGGGAGGGAGGGAGGGGAGAGGGACACTCTGTCCCAAAGACACCGCCCAGACCAGGCCAGCAACAACAGCTGGAGGCAGGAGGCTGTAGCTACAGGAACATTTACGACAATATTGTTGCGTCCCAAATAGCACCATATTCCCTTTGTAGCGCACTACTTTTGACTAGGGCCCATAGGAAACAGAGGGTGGCATTAGATTTGGGATGATATCAATGACCGTTATCTCTGGCAGACCACAACACACACAACCAGTCAAAACATAGACACATAAATCATGTTCTGCCTTTATGATGATAAGCTCTGTACTGAATTCAGAGTGGGCTTTAACATGGTTACAGTAGGGCTCAACAGCAGGACACATCAAATCAAATCAAATTTGTCACATGCCCCCGAATACAACAGGTGTAGACCTTACAGTGAAATGCTTACTTACAAGCCCTTAACCAACAATGCAGTTTTTAAGAAAAATAAGTGTAAAGTAAAAAATAGATAAGTAAAAAAAAACAATTCCACCTGTTTAGAACCCTAACCCCCCACCCCACCCCCCCTTACTTAAATAAAAAAAACGGGGCATTTTTCTCCTTAATGACAGACAGAGAGAGAGAGAGAGAGAGAGAGAGAGAGAGAGAGAGAGATAGAGAGAGACAGACAGACAGACAGACAGACAGACAGACAGACAGACAGACAGACAGACAGACAGACAGACAGACAGACAGACAGACAGATCTGATGTACATCCTCAGTCTGTTTTGAGATGACCTCGGGGCCTCTGTGTGTGTTCATAATGCCACGGTATCTTTGAGGACGTATTTTTACATCAAGCCTGTTCCCGTCAGGCACTTCAAAAGTCAACCGTGCAGCTCGGAACAGCACAGTGTGTGAGAGAGAAAGGGCGACTTGGGCTTTACCTCCTGCGACTTGGGCTTTACCTCCTGCAGATATGCTATTTCTTTGGCCCTGACTCAAGTGTGTCTGGCTAATAATAGCTAACTTCCCTGCCGATGGAAAGAACTTCAGACATCTGGTGTTGTGTGCGTTTGTCACCCTTCATTTCCGACAGCACCCGGCGCTGATTAAGGTTCATGTTTAGACAACGAGGCATTTTTTTAATGATTAAATCTGCTCTGAAGGTTTTCCATTGAGGCCAGTCAGGCCACTGAGGCACGGTTTGACTTTAGCCTGGTCCCAGGTCAGTTTGTGTTGCCTTGACTTTAGCCCTGTCATTGACTTTAGCCTGGTCCCAGGTCAGTTTGTGTTGCCTTGACTTTAGCCCTGTCATTGACTTTAGCCTGGTCCCAGGTCAGTTTGTGTTGCCTTGACTTTAGCCCTGTCATTGACTTTAGCCTGGTGCCAGATCAGTTTTTGCTGCCTTGACTTTAGCCTGGTTCCAGATCAGTTTATGCTGCCTTGACTTTAGCCTGGTCCCAGGTCAGTTTGTGCTGCCTTGACTATAGCCTGCTCCCAGGTCAGTTTGTGTTGCCTTGACTATAGCCTGCTCCCAGGTCAGTTTGTGTTGCCTTGACTTTAGCCAGTCCCACAGACCAGATCCCTTGTAACTCTCCTCAATGACAGAGTTTAGCCCAAGCCTAATCCCTGCCGTATGATGGCCTGGGAGGAGGACTGATGGCCTGGGAGGAGGACTGATGGCCTGGGAGGAGGACTGATGGCCTGGGAGGAGGACTGATGGCCTGGGAGGAGGACTGATTTATCAATGAGGTGTGGCTGAGCTGTGGGACAGCACTGTCTCTTTGGTTTCTATTTGGTCTGATAGATGTTTTTGGTCTAATTTCAATATTGTTTGTCTTTAGATTATTTGGCTTGAACTCTGAACTCTGAACTCTGTATGTGGGACTGTATGTGAATGGAAGGCTTGTCTGTTTCTGGGACAATTTTTGGGAAATCTATCCATGTGGAGTGTGTGGGCTATTTTACCAAACTGACATGAGCCAGAGGAACATCATGTTCCCCTCAGTCAGCTGTGGCCCCCATTCAAAGCAAAACATCAGACTCTGTACTGTCCATATGTTTTCTAACTAACTAACCTTCCCACCCTGTCCATATGTTCTCTAACTAACCTTCCCACCCTGTCCATATGTTCTCTAACTAACTAACCTTCCCACCCTGTCCATATGTTCTCTAACTAACTAACCTTCCCACCCTGTCTATATGTTTTCTAACTAACCTTCCCACCCTGTCCATATGTTTTCTAACTAACTAACCTCTCCACCCTGTGTCCAACAGTGGAAAAGGGCAACTATCTACCTGGTCTAGACAGTGAAGTATCTACCTGGTCTAGACAGTAAAGTATCTGCCTGGTCTAGACAGTGAAGTATCTGCCTGGTCTAGACAGTGAAGTATCTACTTGGTCTAGACAGTGAAGTATCTGCCTGGTCTAGACAGTGAAGTATCTACCTGGTCTAGACAGTAAAGTATCTGCCTGGTCTAGACAGTGAAGTATCTGCCTGGTCTAGACAGTGAAGTATCTGCCTGGTCTAGACAGTGAAGTATCTACTTGGTCTAGACAGTGAAGTATCTGCCTGGTCTAGACAGTGAAGTATCTGCCTGGTCTAGACAGTGAAGTATCTGCCTGGTCTAGACAGTGAAGTATCTGCCTGGTCTAGACAGTGAAGTATCTGCCTGGTCTAGACAGTGAAGTATCTACTTGGTCTAGACAGTGAAGTATCTGCCTGGTCTAGACAGTGAAGTATCTGCCTGAACTAGACAGTGAAGTGTCTGCCTGGTCTTGACAGTGAAATATCTGCCTGGTCTAGACAGTGACTTCTATAACTCTGAATGAGCGTGGGAGGGGAGGTGGCCCAGACCTTGCCTTGCCACTGAATGGAAATTCACCACAGGGGGTTTCCATGGTTAATGCACTTCCGCCCGCCCGCACACCTGACCTCTGAGGCTGATTGGTGGAGCCAGAGCACTTAGCAACCAGATTGTCACTTAGCCTGAATCCAGCCTGTACTTTGGCATTCAACGGGAGGTCATAAGTCAAGTGTATCCTGATTCGTGACCGGCCTCCAACCAACAAGTAACCTGCCAGGCGATTGGCTAACAGGTTAAAAGGATTATTAGGCCTAAATCCTCGACAAAGACAGTAGCGTTCGTAGTGGACTAGGGGTTGAATCTAACTCAAATCAGAATCTAATGACGTGGTGAATGACAGTTGTGTGACAAGAAGCCATGTGAATGTCTTGGTGACCAGGTTGAGGTCATAGTTTGGACAACACAACACTCAATGTGTCAAAACAGAAAAACTAAGTCTGATTCAGTACAGTAAAGTCATCATAAGGAAATAAGGGGACTAACCATATATTGTGCTCCTCAACGTTGCTAGCGTGCTCATAGTCGTGGCCCAGTAGTGGTCAATCAGAAAACCAAATCAACATGATTTGAGCCCCACAAGGCATGCAGCTAAAACATGACATACTGTATTTACAACTAAACTTCCTATAATAACTGCCTAAAACATGACGTACTGTATTTACAACTAAACTTCCTATAATAACTGAATAAATAACTGCCTAAAACATGATGTACTGTATTTACAACTAAACTTCCTATAATAACTGCCTAAATAACTGCCTAAAACATGACATACTGTATTTACAACTAAACTTCCTATAATAACTGCCTAAAACATAACATACTGTATTTACAACTAAACTTCCTATAATAACTGCCTAAAACATGACATACTGTATTTACAACTAAACTTCCTATAATAACTGCCTAAATAACTGCCTAAAACATGACATACTGTATTTACAACTAAACTTCCTATAATAACTGCCTAAAACATGACATACTGTATTTACAACTAAACTTCCTATAATAACTGCCTAAATAACTGCCTAAAACATGACATACTGTATTTACAACTAAACTGCCTATAATAACTGCCTAAAACATGACGTACTGTATTTACAACTAAACTTCCTATAATAACTACCTAAATAACTGCCTAAAACATGACATACTGTATTTACAACTAAACTGCCTATAATAACTGCCTAAAACATGACATACTGTATTTACAACTAAACTTCCTATAATAACTGCCTAAAACATGACGTACTGTATTTACAACTAAACTTCCTATAATAACTGCCTAAAACATGACGTACTGTATTTACAACTAAACTGCCTATAATAACTGCCTAAAACATGACGTACTGTATTTCCAACTAAACTTCCTATAATAACTACCTATATAACTGCCTAAAACATGACATACTGTATTTACAACTAAACTTCCTATAATAACTGCCTAAAACATGACATACTGTATTTACAACTAAACTTCCTATAATAACTGCCTAAATAACTGCCTAAAACATGACATACTGTATTTACAACTAAACTTCCTATAATAACTGCCTAAAACATGACATACTGTATTTACAACTAAACTTCCTATAATAACTGCCTAAATAACTGCCTAAAACATGACATACTGTATTTACAACTAAACTTCCTATAATAACTGCCTAAAACATGACGTACTGTATTTACAACTAAACTTCCTATAATAACTGCCTAAAACATGACGTACTGTATTTACAACTAAACTGCCTATAATAACTGCCTAAAACATGACGTACTGTATTTCCAACTAAACTTCCTATAATAACTACCTAAATAACTGCCTAAAACATGACGTACTGTATTTACAACTAAACTTCCTATAATAACTGCCTAAATAACTGCCTAAAACATGACATACTGTATTTACAACTAAACTTCCTATAATAACTGCCTAAAACATGACATACTGTATTTACAACTAAACTTCCTATAATAACTGCCTAAATAACTGCCTAAAACATGACGTACTGTATTTACAACTAAACTACCTATAATAACTACCTAAAACATGACATACTGTATTTACAACTAAACTTCCTATAATAACTGCCTAAAACATGACATACTGTATTTACAACTAAACTTCCTATAATAACTGCCTAAAACATGACGTACTGTATTTACAACTAAACTTCCTATAATAACTGCCTAAAACATGACATACTGTATTTACAACTAAACTTCCTATAATAACTGCCTAAATAACTGCCTAAAACATGACATACTGTATTTACAACTAAACTTCCTATAATAACTGCCTAAATAACTGCCTAAAACATGACGTACTGTATTTACAACTAAACTTCCTATAATAACTGCCTAAAACATGACATACTGTATTTACAACTAAACTTCCTATAATAACTGCCTAAATAACTGCCTAAAACATGACGTACTGTATTTACAACTAAACTTCCTATAATAACTGCCTAAAACATGACATACTGTATTTACAACTAAACTTCCTATAATAACTACCTAAAACATGACATACTGTATTTACAACTAAACTTCCTATAATAACTGCCTAAAACATGACGTTCTGTATTTACAACTAAACTTCCTATAATAACTGCCTAAAACATGACATACTGTATTTACAACTAAACTTCCTATAATAACTGCCTAAAACATGACATACTGTATTTACAACTAAACTTCCTATAATAACTGCCTAAAACATGACATACTGTATTTACAACTAAACTTCCTATAATAACTGCCTAAAACATGACATACTGTATTTACAACTAAACTTCCTATAATAACTGCCTAAAACATGACGTACTGTATTTACAACTAAACTTCCTATAATAACTGCCTAAAACATGACATACTGTATTTACAACTAAACTTCCTATAATAACTGCCTAAAACATGACATACTGTATTTACAACTAAACTTCCTATAATAACTGCCTAAAACATGACATACTGTATTTACAACTAAACTTCCTATAATAACTGCCTAAATAACTGCCTAAAACATAACATACTGTATTTACAACTAAACTTCCTATAATAACTGCCTAAAACATGACATACTGTATTTACAACTAAACTTCCTATAATAACTGCCTAAATAACTGCCTAAAACATGACATACTGTATTTACAACTAAACTTCCTATAATAACTGCCTAAATAACTGCCTAAAACATGACATACCGTATTTACAACTAAACTTCCTATAATAACTGCCTAAAACATGACATACTGTATTTACAACTAAACTTCCTATAATAACTGCCTAAAACATGACATACTGTATTTACAACTAAACTTCCTATAATAACTGCCTAAAACATGACATACTGTATTTACAACTAAACTTCCTATAATAACTGCCTAAATAACTGCCTAAAACATGACATACTGTATTTACAACTAAACTTCCTATAATAACTGCCTAAAACATGACATACTGTATTTACAACTAAACTTCCTATAATAACTGCCTAAAACATGACATACTGTATTTACAAATAAACTTCCTATAATAACTGCCTAAATAACTGCCTAAAACATGACATACTGTATTTACAACTAAACTTCCTATAATAACTGCCTAAAACATGACATACTGTATTTACAACTAAACTTCCTATAATAACTGCCTAAAACATGACATACTGTATTTACAAATAAACTTCCTATAATAACTGCCTAAATAACTGCCTAAAACATGACATACTGTATTTACAACTAAACTTCCTATAATAACTACCTAAATAACTGCATAAAACATGACATACTGTATTTACAACTAAACTTCCTATAATAACTGCCTAAAACATGACATACTGTATTTACAAATAAACTTCCTATAATAACTGCCTAAATAACTGCCTAAAACATGACATACTGTATTTACAACTAAACTTCCTATAATAACTGCCTAAAACATGACATACTGTATTTACAAATAAACTTCCTATAATAACTGCCTAAATAACTGCCTAAAACATGACATACTGTATTTACAACTAAACTTCCTATAATAACTGCCTAAAACATGACATACTGTATTTACAAATAAACTTCCTATAATAACTGCCTAAATAACTGCCTAAAACATGACATACTGTATTTACAACTAAACTTCCTATAATAACTGCCTAAAACATGACATACTGTATTTACAAATAAACTTCCTATAATAACTGCCTAAATAACTGCCTAAAACATAACATACTGTATTTACAACTAAACTTCCTATAATAACTGCCTAAAACATGACATACTGTATTTACAACTAAACTTCCTATAATAACTGCCTAAATAACTGCCTAAAACATGACGTACTGTATTTACAACTAAACTTCCTATAATAACTGCCTAAATAACTGCCTAAAACATGACATACTGTATTTACAACTAAACTTCCTATAATAACTACCTAAAACATGACATACTGTATTTACAACTAAACTTCCTATAATAACTGCCTAAAACATGACATACTGTATTTACAAATAAACTTCCTATAATAACTGCCTAAATAACTGCCTAAAACATAACATACTGTATTTACAACTAAACTTCCTATAATAACTGCCTAAAACATGACATACTGTATTTACAACTAAACTTCCTATAATAACTGCCTAAATAACTGCCTAAAACATGACGTACTGTATTTACAACTAAACTTCCTATAATAACTGCCTAAATAACTGCCTAAAACATGACATACTGTATTTACAACTAAACTTCCTATAATAACTGCCTAAAACATGACATACTGTATTTACAACTAAACTTCCTATAATAACTGCCTAAATAACTGCCTAAAACATGACGTTCTGTATTTACAACTAAACTTCCTATAATAACTGCCTAAAACATGACATACTGTATTTACAACTAAACTTCCTATAATAACTGCCTAAAACATGACATACTGTATTTACAACTAAACTTCCTATAATAACTGCCTAAAACATGACATACTGTATTTACAACTAAACTTCCTATAATAACTGCCTAAAACATGACATACTGTATTTACAACTAAACTTCCTATAATAACTGCCTAAATAACTGCCTAAAACATAACATACTGTATTTACAACTAAACTTCCTATAATAACTGCCTAAAACATGACATACTGTATTTACAACTAAACTTCCTATAATAACTGCCTAAATAACTGCCTAAAACATGACATACTGTATTTACAACTAAACTTCCTATAATAACTGCCTAAATAACTGCCTAAAACATGACATACCGTATTTACAACTAAACTTCCTATAATAACTGCCTAAAACATGACATACTGTATTTACAACTAAACTTCCTATAATAACTGCCTAAAACATGACATACTGTATTTACAACTAAACTTCCTATAATAACTGCCTAAAACATGACATACTGTATTTACAACTAAACTTCCTATAATAACTGCCTAAATAACTGCCTAAAACATGACATACTGTATTTACAACTAAACTTCCTATAATAACTGCCTAAAACATGACATACTGTATTTACAACTAAACTTCCTATAATAACTGCCTAAAACATGACATACTGTATTTACAAATAAACTTCCTATAATAACTGCCTAAATAACTGCCTAAAACATGACATACTGTATTTACAACTAAACTTCCTATAATAACTGCCTAAAACATGACATACTGTATTTACAACTAAACTTCCTATAATAACTGCCTAAAACATGACATACTGTATTTACAAATAAACTTCCTATAATAACTGCCTAAATAACTGCCTAAAACATGACATACTGTATTTACAACTAAACTTCCTATAATAACTATCTAAATAACTGCATAAAACATGACATACTGTATTTACAACTAAACTTCCTATAATAACTGCCTAAAACATGACATACTGTATTTACAAATAAACTTCCTATAATAACTGCCTAAATAACTGCCTAAAACATGACATACTGTATTTACAACTAAACTTCCTATAATAACTGCCTAAAACATGACATACTGTATTTACAAATAAACTTCCTATAATAACTGCCTAAATAACTGCCTAAAACATGACATACTGTATTTACAACTAAACTTCCTATAATAACTGCCTAAAACATGACATACTGTATTTACAAATAAACTTCCTATAATAACTGCCTAAATAACTGCCTAAAACATGACATACTGTATTTACAACTAAACTTCCTATAATAACTGCCTAAAACATGACATACTGTATTTACAAATAAACTTCCTATAATAACTGCCTAAATAACTGCCTAAAACATAACATACTGTATTTACAACTAAACTTCCTATAATAACTGCCTAAAACATGACATACTGTATTTACAACTAAACTTCCTATAATAACTGCCTAAATAACTGCCTAAAACATGACGTACTGTATTTACAACTAAACTTCCTATAATAACTGCCTAAATAACTGCCTAAAACATGACATACTGTATTTACAACTAAACTTCCTATAATAACTGCCTAAAACATGACGTACTGTATTTACAACTAAACTTCCTATAATAACTGCCTAAAACATGACGTACTGTATTTACAACTAAACTGCCTATAATAACTGCCTAAAACATGACGTACTGTATTTCCAACTAAACTTCCTATAATAACTACCTAAATAACTGCCTAAAACATGACGTACTGTATTTACAACTAAACTTCCTATAATAACTGCCTAAATAACTGCCTAAAACATGACATACTGTATTTACAACTAAACTTCCTATAATAACTGCCTAAAACATGACATACTGTATTTACAACTAAACTTCCTATAATAACTGCCTAAATAACTGCCTAAAACATGACGTACTGTATTTACAACTAAACTACCTATAATAACTACCTAAAACATGACATACTGTATTTACAACTAAACTTCCTATAATAACTGCCTAAAACATGACATACTGTATTTACAACTAAACTTCCTATAATAACTGCCTAAAACATGACGTACTGTATTTACAACTAAACTTCCTATAATAACTGCCTAAAACATGACATACTGTATTTACAACTAAACTTCCTATAATAACTGCCTAAATAACTGCCTAAAACATGACATACTGTATTTACAACTAAACTTCCTATAATAACTGCCTAAATAACTGCCTAAAACATGACGTACTGTATTTACAACTAAACTTCCTATAATAACTGCCTAAAACATGACATACTGTATTTACAACTAAACTTCCTATAATAACTGCCTAAATAACTGCCTAAAACATGACGTACTGTATTTACAACTAAACTTCCTATAATAACTGCCTAAAACATGACATACTGTATTTACAACTAAACTTCCTATAATAACTACCTAAAACATGACATACTGTATTTACAACTAAACTTCCTATAATAACTGCCTAAAACATGACGTTCTGTATTTACAACTAAACTTCCTATAATAACTGCCTAAAACATGACATACTGTATTTACAACTAAACTTCCTATAATAACTGCCTAAAACATGACATACTGTATTTACAACTAAACTTCCTATAATAACTGCCTAAAACATGACATACTGTATTTACAACTAAACTTCCTATAATAACTGCCTAAAACATGACATACTGTATTTACAACTAAACTTCCTATAATAACTGCCTAAAACATGACGTACTGTATTTACAACTAAACTTCCTATAATAACTGCCTAAAACATGACATACTGTATTTACAACTAAACTTCCTATAATAACTGCCTAAAACATGACATACTGTATTTACAACTAAACTTCCTATAATAACTGCCTAAAACATGACATACTGTATTTACAACTAAACTTCCTATAATAACTGCCTAAATAACTGCCTAAAACATAACATACTGTATTTACAACTAAACTTCCTATAATAACTGCCAAAAACATGACATACTGTATTTACAACTAAACTTCCTATAATAACTGCCTAAATAACTGCCTAAAACATGACATACTGTATTTACAACTAAACTTCCTATAATAACTGCCTAAATAACTGCCTAAAACATGACATACCGTATTTACAACTAAACTTCCTATAATAACTGCCTAAAACATGACATACTGTATTTACAACTAAACTTCCTATAATAACTGCCTAAAACATGACATACTGTATTTACAACTAAACTTCCTATAATAACTGCCTAAAACATGACATACTGTATTTACAACTAAACTTCCTATAATAACTGCCTAAATAACTGCCTAAAACATGACATACTGTATTTACAACTAAACTTCCTATAATAACTGCCTAAAACATGACATACTGTATTTACAACTAAACTTCCTATAATAACTGCCTAAAACATGACATACTGTATTTACAAATAAACTTCCTATAATAACTGCCTAAATAACTGCCTAAAACATGACATACTGTATTTACAACTAAACTTCCTATAATAACTGCCTAAAACATGACATACTGTATTTACAACTAAACTTCCTATAATAACTGCCTAAAACATGACATACTGTATTTACAAATAAACTTCCTATAATAACTGCCTAAATAACTGCCTAAAACATGACATACTGTATTTACAACTAAACTTCCTATAATAACTACCTAAATAACTGCATAAAACATGACATACTGTATTTACAACTAAACTTCCTATAATAACTGCCTAAAACATGACATACTGTATTTACAAATAAACTTCCTATAATAACTGCCTAAATAACTGCCTAAAACATGACATACTGTATTTACAACTAAACTTCCTATAATAACTGCCTAAAACATGACATACTGTATTTACAAATAAACTTCCTATAATAACTGCCTAAATAACTGCCTAAAACATGACATACTGTATTTACAACTAAACTTCCTATAATAACTGCCTAAAACATGACATACTGTATTTACAAATAAACTTCCTATAATAACTGCCTAAATAACTGCCTAAAACATGACATACTGTATTTACAACTAAACTTCCTATAATAACTGCCTAAAACATGACATACTGTATTTACAAATAAACTTCCTATAATAACTGCCTAAATAACTGCCTAAAACATAACATACTGTATTTACAACTAAACTTCCTATAATAACTGCCTAAAACATGACATACTGTATTTACAACTAAACTTCCTATAATAACTGCCTAAATAACTGCCTAAAACATGACGTACTGTATTTACAACTAAACTTCCTATAATAACTGCCTAAATAACTGCCTAAAACATGACATACTGTATTTACAACTAAACTTCCTATAATAACTACCTAAAACATGACATACTGTATTTACAACTAAACTTCCTATAATAACTGCCTAAAACATGACATACTGTATTTACAAATAAACTTCCTATAATAACTGCCTAAATAACTGCCTAAAACATAACATACTGTATTTACAACTAAACTTCCTATAATAACTGCCTAAAACATGACATACTGTATTTACAACTAAACTTCCTATAATAACTGCCTAAATAACTGCCTAAAACATGACGTACTGTATTTACAACTAAACTTCCTATAATAACTGCCTAAATAACTGCCTAAAACATGACATACTGTATTTACAACTAAACTTCCTATAATAACTGCCTAAAACATGACATACTGTATTTACAACTAAACTTCCTATAATAACTGCCTAAATAACTGCCTAAAACATGACGTTCTGTATTTACAACTAAACTTCCTATAATAACTGCCTAAAACATGACATACTGTATTTACAACTAAACTTCCTATAATAACTGCCTAAAACATGACATACTGTATTTACAACTAAACTTCCTATAATAACTGCCTAAATAACTGCCTAAAACATGACATACTGTATTTACAACTAAACTTCCTATAATAACTGCCTAAATAACTGCCTAAAACATGACATACTGTATTTACAACTAAACTTCCTATAATAACTGCCTAAAACATGACATACTGTATTTACAACTAAACTTCCTATAATGACTGCCTAAATAACTGCCTAAAACATAACATACTGTATTTACAACTAAACTTCCTATAATAACTGCCTAAAACATGACGTACTGTATTTACAACTAAACTTCCTATAATAACTGCCTAAATAACTGCCTAAAACATGACATACTGTATTTACAACTAAACTTCCTATAATAACTGCCTAAAACATGACGTACTGTATTTACAACTAAACTTCCTATAATAACTGCCTAAAACATGACATACTGTATTTACAACTAAACTTCCTATAATAACTGCCTAAAACATGACATACTGTATTTACAACTAAACTTCCTATAATAACTGCCTAAAACATGACATACTGTATTTACAACTAAACTTCCTATAATAACTGCCTAAATAACTGCCTAAAACATAACATACTGTATTTACAACTAAACTTCCTATAATAACTGCCTAAAACATGACATACTGTATTTACAACTAAACTTCCTATAATAACTGCCTAAATAACTGCCTAAAACATGACATACTGTATTTACAACTAAACTTCCTATAATAACTGCCTAAAACATGACGTACTGTATTTACAACTAAACTTCCTATAATAACTGCCTAAAACATGACGTACTGTATTTACAACTAAACTTCCTATAATAACTACCTAAATAACTGCCTAAAACATGACATACTGTATTTACATCTAAACTTCCTATAATAACTACCTAAATAACTGCCTAAAACATGACATACTGTATTTGCAACTAAACTTCCTATAATAACTGCCTAAAACATGACATACTGTATTTACAACTAAACTTCCTATATTAACTGCCTAAAACATGACGTACTGTATTTACAACTAAACTTCCTATAATAACTACCTAAAACATGACGTACTGTATTTCCAACTAAACTTCCTATAATAACTACCTAAAACATGACGTACTGTATTTCCAACTAAACTTCCTATAATAACTACCTAAATAACTGCCTAAAACATGACATACTGTATTTACAACTAAACTTCCTATAATAACTGCCTAAATAACTGGCTAAAACATGACATACTGTATTTACAACTAAACTTCCTATAATAACTGCCTAAAACATGACATACTGTATTTACAACTAACCTTCCTATAATAACTGCCTAAAACATGACGTACTGTATTTACAACTAAACTTCCTATAATAACTGCCTAAATAACTGCCTAAAACATGACATACTGTATTTACAACTAAACTTCCTATAATAACTGCCTAAAACATGACATACTGTATTTACAACTAAACTTCCTATAATAACTGCCTAAATAACTACCTAAAACATGACATACTGTATTTACAACTAAACGTCCTATAATAACTGCCTAAATAACTACCTAAAACATGACATACTGTATTTACAACTAAACTTCCTATAATAACTTCCTATAATAACTGCCTAAAACATGACATACTGTATTTACAACTAAACTTCCTATAATAACTGCCTAAAACATGACATACTGTATTTACAACTAAACTTCCTATAATAACTGCCTAAATAACTGCCTAAAACATGACATACTGTATTTACAACTAAACTTCCTATAATAACTGCCTAAAACATGACATACTGTATTTACAACTAAACTTCCTATAATAACTGCCTAAATAACTGCCTAAAACATGACATACTGTATTTACAACTAAACTTCCTATAATAACTGCCTAAAACATGACATACTGTATTTACAACTAAACTTCCTATAATAACTGCCTAAAACATGACATACTGTATTTACAACTAAACTTCCTATAATAACTGCCTAAAACATGACATACTGTATTTACAACTAAACTTCCTATAATAACTGCCTAAATAACTGCCTAAAACATAACATACTGTATTTACAACTAAACTTCCTATAATAACTGCCTAAAACATGACGTACTGTATTTACAACTAAACTTCCTATAATAACTGCCTAAATAACTGCCTAAAACATGACATACTGTATTTACAACTAAACTTCCTATAATAACTGAATAAATAACTGCCTAAAACATGACATACTGTATTTACAACTAAACTTCCTATAATAACTGCCTAAATAACTGCCTAAAACATGACATACTGTATTTACAACTAAACTTCCTATAATAACTGAATAAATAACTGCCTACAACATGACATACTGTATTTACAACTAAACTGCCTATAATAACTGCCTAAAACATGACATACTGTATTTACAACTAAACTGCCTATAATAACTGCCTAAAACATGACGTACTGTATTTACAACTAAACTTCCTATAATAACTGCCTAAAACATGACGTACTGTATTTACAACTAAACTGCCTATAATAACTGCCTAAAACATGACATACTGTATTTACAACTAAACTTCCTATAATAACTACCTAAATAACTGCCTAAAACATGACATACTGTATTTACAACTAAACTTCCTATAATAACTGCCTAAAACATGACGTTCTGTATTTACAACTAAACTTCCTATAATAACTGCCTAAAACATGACATACTGTATTTACAACTAAACTTCCTATAATAACTGCCTAAAACATGACATACTGTATTTACAACTAAACTTCCTATAATAACTGCCTAAAACATGACATACTGTATTTACAACTAAACTTCCTATAATAACTGCCTAAAACATGACATACTGTATTTACAACTAAACTTCCTATAATAACTGCCTAAAACATGACGTACTGTATTTACAACTAAACTTCCTATAATAACTGCCTAAAACATGACATACTGTATTTACAACTAAACTTCCTATAATAACTGCCTAAAACATGACATACTGTATTTACAACTAAACTTCCTATAATAACTGCCTAAAACATGACATACTGTATTTACAACTAAACTTCCTATAATAACTGCCTAAATAACTGCCTAAAACATAACATACTGTATTTACAACTAAACTTCCTATAATAACTGCCTAAAACATGACATACTGTATTTACAACTAAACTTCCTATAATAACTGCCTAAATAACTGCCTAAAACATGACATACTGTATTTACAACTAAACTTCCTATAATAACTGCCTAAATAACTGCCTAAAACATGACATACCGTATTTACAACTAAACTTCCTATAATAACTGCCTAAAACATGACATACTGTATTTACAACTAAACTTCCTATAATAACTGCCTAAAACATGACATACTGTA
Source organism: Coregonus lavaretus (assembly GCF_964263955.1). Lineage (NCBI taxonomy): Eukaryota > Metazoa > Chordata > Actinopteri > Salmoniformes > Salmonidae > Coregonus > Coregonus lavaretus. The sequence goes on from NC_139990.1 coordinate 594,233, forward strand.
TTTACAACTAAACTTCCTATAATAACTGCCTAAAACATGACATACTGTATTTACAACTAAACTTCCTATAATAACTGCCTAAATAACTGCCTAAAACATGACATACTGTATTTACAACTAAACTTCCTATAATAACTGCCTAAAACATGACATACTGTATTTACAACTAAACTTCCTATAATAACTGCCTAAAACATGACATACTGTATTTACAAATAAACTTCCTATAATAACTGCCTAAATAACTGCCTAAAACATGACATACTGTATTTACAACTAAACTTCCTATAATAACTGCCTAAAACATGACATACTGTATTTACAACTAAACTTCCTATAATAACTGCCTAAAACATGACATACTGTATTTACAAATAAACTTCCTATAATAACTGCCTAAATAACTGCCTAAAACATGACATACTGTATTTACAACTAAACTTCCTATAATAACTACCTAAATAACTGCATAAAACATGACATACTGTATTTACAACTAAACTTCCTATAATAACTGCCTAAAACATGACATACTGTATTTACAAATAAACTTCCTATAATAACTGCCTAAATAACTGCCTAAAACATGACATACTGTATTTACAACTAAACTTCCTATAATAACTGCCTAAAACATGACATACTGTATTTACAAATAAACTTCCTATAATAACTGCCTAAATAACTGCCTAAAACATGACATACTGTATTTACAACTAAACTTCCTATAATAACTGCCTAAAACATGACATACTGTATTTACAAATAAACTTCCTATAATAACTGCCTAAATAACTGCCTAAAACATGACATACTGTATTTACAACTAAACTTCCTATAATAACTGCCTAAAACATGACATACTGTATTTACAAATAAACTTCCTATAATAACTGCCTAAATAACTGCCTAAAACATAACATACTGTATTTACAACTAAACTTCCTATAATAACTGCCTAAAACATGACATACTGTATTTACAACTAAACTTCCTATAATAACTGCCTAAATAACTGCCTAAAACATGACGTACTGTATTTACAACTAAACTTCCTATAATAACTGCCTAAATAACTGCCTAAAACATGACATACTGTATTTACAACTAAACTTCCTATAATAACTACCTAAAACATGACATACTGTATTTACAACTAAACTTCCTATAATAACTGCCTAAAACATGACATACTGTATTTACAAATAAACTTCCTATAATAACTGCCTAAATAACTGCCTAAAACATAACATACTGTATTTACAACTAAACTTCCTATAATAACTGCCTAAAACATGACATACTGTATTTACAACTAAACTTCCTATAATAACTGCCTAAATAACTGCCTAAAACATGACGTACTGTATTTACAACTAAACTTCCTATAATAACTGCCTAAATAACTGCCTAAAACATGACATACTGTATTTACAACTAAACTTCCTATAATAACTGCCTAAAACATGACATACTGTATTTACAACTAAACTTCCTATAATAACTGCCTAAATAACTGCCTAAAACATGACGTTCTGTATTTACAACTAAACTTCCTATAATAACTGCCTAAAACATGACATACTGTATTTACAACTAAACTTCCTATAATAACTGCCTAAAACATGACATACTGTATTTACAACTAAACTTCCTATAATAACTGCCTAAATAACTGCCTAAAACATGACATACTGTATTTACAACTAAACTTCCTATAATAACTGCCTAAATAACTGCCTAAAACATGACATACTGTATTTACAACTAAACTTCCTATAATAACTGCCTAAAACATGACATACTGTATTTACAACTAAACTTCCTATAATGACTGCCTAAATAACTGCCTAAAACATAACATACTGTATTTACAACTAAACTTCCTATAATAACTGCCTAAAACATGACGTACTGTATTTACAACTAAACTTCCTATAATAACTGCCTAAATAACTGCCTAAAACATGACATACTGTATTTACAACTAAACTTCCTATAATAACTGCCTAAAACATGACGTACTGTATTTACAACTAAACTTCCTATAATAACTGCCTAAAACATGACATACTGTATTTACAACTAAACTTCCTATAATAACTGCCTAAAACATGACATACTGTATTTACAACTAAACTTCCTATAATAACTGCCTAAAACATGACATACTGTATTTACAACTAAACTTCCTATAATAACTGCCTAAATAACTGCCTAAAACATAACATACTGTATTTACAACTAAACTTCCTATAATAACTGCCTAAAACATGACATACTGTATTTACAACTAAACTTCCTATAATAACTGCCTAAATAACTGCCTAAAACATGACATACTGTATTTACAACTAAACTTCCTATAATAACTGCCTAAAACATGACGTACTGTATTTACAACTAAACTTCCTATAATAACTGCCTAAAACATGACGTACTGTATTTACAACTAAACTTCCTATAATAACTACCTAAATAACTGCCTAAAACATGACATACTGTATTTACATCTAAACTTCCTATAATAACTACCTAAATAACTGCCTAAAACATGACATACTGTATTTGCAACTAAACTTCCTATAATAACTGCCTAAAACATGACATACTGTATTTACAACTAAACTTCCTATATTAACTGCCTAAAACATGACGTACTGTATTTACAACTAAACTTCCTATAATAACTACCTAAAACATGACGTACTGTATTTCCAACTAAACTTCCTATAATAACTACCTAAAACATGACGTACTGTATTTCCAACTAAACTTCCTATAATAACTACCTAAATAACTGCCTAAAACATGACATACTGTATTTACAACTAAACTTCCTATAATAACTGCCTAAATAACTGGCTAAAACATGACATACTGTATTTACAACTAAACTTCCTATAATAACTGCCTAAAACATGACATACTGTATTTACAACTAACCTTCCTATAATAACTGCCTAAAACATGACGTACTGTATTTACAACTAAACTTCCTATAATAACTGCCTAAATAACTGCCTAAAACATGACATACTGTATTTACAACTAAACTTCCTATAATAACTGCCTAAAACATGACATACTGTATTTACAACTAAACTTCCTATAATAACTGCCTAAATAACTACCTAAAACATGACATACTGTATTTACAACTAAACGTCCTATAATAACTGCCTAAATAACTACCTAAAACATGACATACTGTATTTACAACTAAACTTCCTATAATAACTTCCTATAATAACTGCCTAAAACATGACATACTGTATTTACAACTAAACTTCCTATAATAACTGCCTAAAACATGACATACTGTATTTACAACTAAACTTCCTATAATAACTGCCTAAATAACTGCCTAAAACATGACATACTGTATTTACAACTAAACTTCCTATAATAACTGCCTAAAACATGACATACTGTATTTACAACTAAACTTCCTATAATAACTGCCTAAATAACTGCCTAAAACATGACATACTGTATTTACAACTAAACTTCCTATAATAACTGCCTAAAACATGACATACTGTATTTACAACTAAACTTCCTATAATAACTGCCTAAAACATGACATACTGTATTTACAACTAAACTTCCTATAATAACTGCCTAAAACATGACATACTGTATTTACAACTAAACTTCCTATAATAACTGCCTAAATAACTGCCTAAAACATAACATACTGTATTTACAACTAAACTTCCTATAATAACTGCCTAAAACATGACGTACTGTATTTACAACTAAACTTCCTATAATAACTGCCTAAATAACTGCCTAAAACATGACATACTGTATTTACAACTAAACTTCCTATAATAACTGAATAAATAACTGCCTAAAACATGACATACTGTATTTACAACTAAACTTCCTATAATAACTGCCTAAATAACTGCCTAAAACATGACATACTGTATTTACAACTAAACTTCCTATAATAACTGAATAAATAACTGCCTACAACATGACATACTGTATTTACAACTAAACTGCCTATAATAACTGCCTAAAACATGACATACTGTATTTACAACTAAACTGCCTATAATAACTGCCTAAAACATGACGTACTGTATTTACAACTAAACTTCCTATAATAACTGCCTAAAACATGACGTACTGTATTTACAACTAAACTGCCTATAATAACTGCCTAAAACATGACATACTGTATTTACAACTAAACTTCCTATAATAACTACCTAAATAACTGCCTAAAACATGACATACTGTATTTACAACTAAACTTCCTATAATAACTGCCTAAAACATGACATACTGTATTTACAACTAAACTTCCTATAATAACTGCCTAAATAACTGCCTAAAACATGACATACTGTATTTACAACTAAACTTCCTATAATAACTGCCTAAAACATGACGTACTGTATTTACAACTAAACTTCCTATAATAACTGCCTAAAACATGACATACTGTATTTACAACTAAACTTCCTATAATAACTGCCTAAATAACTACCTAAAACATGACATACTGTATTTACAACTAAACTTCCTATAATAACTGCCTAAAACATGACATACTGTATTTATAACTAAACTTCCTATAATAACTGCCTAAATAACTACCTAAAACATGAAATACTGTATTTACAACTAAACTTCCTATAATAACTGCCTATAATAACTGCCTAAATCATGACATACTGTATTTACAACTAAACTTCCTATAATAACTGCCTAAAACATGACATACTGTATTTACAACTAAACTTCCTATAATAACTGCCTAAAATATGACATACTGTATTTACAACTAAACTTCCTATAATAACTGCCTAAATAACTGCCTAAAACATGACATACTGTATTTACAACTAAACTTCCTATAATAACTGCCTAAAACATGACATACTGTATTTACAACTAAACTTCCTATAATAACTGCCTAAATAACTGCCTAAAACATGACATACTGTATTTACAACTAAACTTCCTATAATAACTGCCTAAAACATGACATACTGTATTTACAACTAAACTTCCTATAATAACTGCCTAAATAACTACCTAAAACATGACATACTGTATTTACAACTAAACTTCCTATAATAACTGCCTATAATAACTGCCTAAAACATGACATACTGTATTTACAACTAAACTTCCTATAATAACTGCCTAAAACATGACATACTGTATTTACAACTAAACTTCCTATAATAACTGCCTAAATAACTGCCTAAAACATGACGTACTGTATTTACAACTAAACTTCCTATAATAACTGCCTAAAACATGACATACTGTATTTACAACTAAACTTCCTATAATAACTGCCTAAATAACTGCCTAAAACATGACATACTGTATTTACAACTAAACTTCCTATAATAACTACCTAAATAACTGCCTAAAACATGACGTACTGTATTTACAACTAAACTTCCTATAATAACTGCCTAAAACATGACATACTGTATTTACAACTAAACTTCCTATAATAACTGCCTAAAACATGACATACTGTATTTACAACTAAACTTCCTATAATAACTGCCTAAAACATGACGTACTGTATTTATAACTAAACTTCCTATAATAACTGCCTAAATAACTGCCTAAAACATGACATACTGTATTTACAACTAAACTTCCTATAATAACGGAATAAATAACTGCCTAAAACATGACATACTGTATTTACAACTAAACTTCCTATAATAACTGCCTAAAACATGACATACTGTATTTACAACTAAACTTCCTATAATAACTGCCTAAATAACTGCCTAAAACATGACATACTGTATTTACAACTAAACTACCTATAATAACTGCCTAAAACATGACATACTGTATTTACATCTAAACTTCCTATAATAACTACCTAAATAACTGCCTAAAACATGACATACTGTATTTGCAACTAAACTTCCTATAATAACTGCCTAAAACATGACATACTGTATTTACAACTAAACTTCCTATATTAACTGCCTAAAACATGACGTACTGTATTTACAACTAAACTTCCTATAATAACTACCTAAAACATGACGTACTGTATTTCCAACTAAACTTCCTATAATAACTACCTAAAACATGACGTACTGTATTTCCAACTAAACTTCCTATAATAACTACCTAAATAACTGCCTAAAACATGACATACTGTATTTACAACTAAACTTCCTATAATAACTGCCTAAATAACTGGCTAAAACATGACATACTGTATTTACAACTAAACTTCCTATAATAACTGCCTAAAACATGACATACTGTATTTACAACTAACCTTCCTATAATAACTGCCTAAAACATGACGTACTGTATTTACAACTAAACTTCCTATAATAACTGCCTAAATAACTGCCTAAAACATGACATACTGTATTTACAACTAAACTTCCTATAATAACTGCCTAAAACATGACATACTGTATTTACAACTAAACTTCCTATAATAACTGCCTAAATAACTACCTAAAACATGACATACTGTATTTACAACTAAACGTCCTATAATAACTGCCTAAATAACTACCTAAAACATGACATACTGTATTTACAACTAAACTTCCTATAATAACTTCCTATAATAACTGCCTAAAACATGACATACTGTATTTACAACTAAACTTCCTATAATAACTGCCTAAAACATGACATACTGTATTTACAACTAAACTTCCTATAATAACTGCCTAAATAACTGCCTAAAACATGACATACTGTATTTACAACTAAACTTCCTATAATAACTGCCTAAAACATGACATACTGTATTTACAACTAAACTTCCTATAATAACTGCCTAAATAACTGCCTAAAACATGACATACTGTATTTACAACTAAACTTCCTATAATAACTGCCTAAAACATGACATACTGTATTTACAACTAAACTTCCTATAATAACTGCCTAAAACATGACATACTGTATTTACAACTAAACTTCCTATAATAACTGCCTAAAACATGACATACTGTATTTACAACTAAACTTCCTATAATAACTGCCTAAATAACTGCCTAAAACATAACATACTGTATTTACAACTAAACTTCCTATAATAACTGCCTAAAACATGACGTACTGTATTTACAACTAAACTTCCTATAATAACTGCCTAAATAACTGCCTAAAACATGACATACTGTATTTACAACTAAACTTCCTATAATAACTGAATAAATAACTGCCTAAAACATGACATACTGTATTTACAACTAAACTTCCTATAATAACTGCCTAAATAACTGCCTAAAACATGACATACTGTATTTACAACTAAACTTCCTATAATAACTGAATAAATAACTGCCTACAACATGACATACTGTATTTACAACTAAACTGCCTATAATAACTGCCTAAAACATGACATACTGTATTTACAACTAAACTGCCTATAATAACTGCCTAAAACATGACGTACTGTATTTACAACTAAACTTCCTATAATAACTGCCTAAAACATGACGTACTGTATTTACAACTAAACTGCCTATAATAACTGCCTAAAACATGACATACTGTATTTACAACTAAACTTCCTATAATAACTACCTAAATAACTGCCTAAAACATGACATACTGTATTTACAACTAAACTTCCTATAATAACTGCCTAAAACATGACATACTGTATTTACAACTAAACTTCCTATAATAACTGCCTAAATAACTGCCTAAAACATGACATACTGTATTTACAACTAAACTTCCTATAATAACTGCCTAAAACATGACGTACTGTATTTACAACTAAACTTCCTATAATAACTGCCTAAAACATGACATACTGTATTTACAACTAAACTTCCTATAATAACTGCCTAAATAACTACCTAAAACATGACATACTGTATTTACAACTAAACTTCCTATAATAACTGCCTAAAACATGACATACTGTATTTATAACTAAACTTCCTATAATAACTGCCTAAATAACTACCTAAAACATGAAATACTGTATTTACAACTAAACTTCCTATAATAACTGCCTATAATAACTGCCTAAATCATGACATACTGTATTTACAACTAAACTTCCTATAATAACTGCCTAAAACATGACATACTGTATTTACAACTAAACTTCCTATAATAACTGCCTAAAATATGACATACTGTATTTACAACTAAACTTCCTATAATAACTGCCTAAATAACTGCCTAAAACATGACATACTGTATTTACAACTAAACTTCCTATAATAACTGCCTAAAACATGACATACTGTATTTACAACTAAACTTCCTATAATAACTGCCTAAATAACTGCCTAAAACATGACATACTGTATTTACAACTAAACTTCCTATAATAACTGCCTAAAACATGACATACTGTATTTACAACTAAACTTCCTATAATAACTGCCTAAATAACTACCTAAAACATGACATACTGTATTTACAACTAAACTTCCTATAATAACTGCCTATAATAACTGCCTAAAACATGACATACTGTATTTACAACTAAACTTCCTATAATAACTGCCTAAAACATGACATACTGTATTTACAACTAAACTTCCTATAATAACTGCCTAAATAACTGCCTAAAACATGACGTACTGTATTTACAACTAAACTTCCTATAATAACTGCCTAAAACATGACATACTGTATTTACAACTAAACTTCCTATAATAACTGCCTAAATAACTGCCTAAAACATGACATACTGTATTTACAACTAAACTTCCTATAATAACTACCTAAATAACTGCCTAAAACATGACGTACTGTATTTACAACTAAACTTCCTATAATAACTGCCTAAAACATGACATACTGTATTTACAACTAAACTTCCTATAATAACTGCCTAAAACATGACATACTGTATTTACAACTAAACTTCCTATAATAACTGCCTAAAACATGACGTACTGTATTTATAACTAAACTTCCTATAATAACTGCCTAAATAACTGCCTAAAACATGACATACTGTATTTACAACTAAACTTCCTATAATAACGGAATAAATAACTGCCTAAAACATGACATACTGTATTTACAACTAAACTTCCTATAATAACTGCCTAAAACATGACATACTGTATTTACAACTAAACTTCCTATAATAACTGCCTAAATAACTGCCTAAAACATGACATACTGTATTTACAACTAAACTACCTATAATAACTGCCTAAAACATGACATACTGTATTTACAACTAAACTTCCTATAATAACTGCCTAAATAACTGCCTAAAACATGACATACTGTATTTACAACTAAACTGCCTATAATAACTGCCTAAAACATGACATACTGTATTTACAACTAAACTTCCTATAATAACTGCCTAAAACAACTGCCTAAAACATGACATACTGTATTTACAACTAAACTTCCTATAATAACTGCCTAAAACATGACATACTGTATTTACAACTAAACTTCCTATAATAACTGCCTAAAACATGACATACAGTGGGGAAAAAAAAGTATTTAGTCAGCCACCAATTGTGCAAGTTCTCCCACTTAAAAAGATGAGAGAGGCCTGTAATTTTCATCATAGGTACACGTCAACTATGACAGACAAAATGAGAAAAAAAATCCAGAAAATCACATTGTAGGATTTTTAATGAATTTATTTGCAAATTATGGTGGAAAATAAGTATTTGGTCAATAACAAAAGTTTCTCAATACTTTGTTATATACCCTTTGTTGGCAATAACACAGGTCAAACGTTTTCTGTAAGTCTTCACAAGGTTTTCACACACTGTTGCTGGTATTTTGGCCCATTCCTCCATGCAGATCTCCTCTAGAGCAGTGATGTTTTGGGGCTGTCGCTGGGCAACACAGACTTTCAACTCCCTCCAAAGATTTTCTATGGGGTTGAGATCTGGAGACTGGCTAGGCCACTCCAGGACCTTGAAATGCTTCTTACGAAGCCACTCCTTCGTTGCCCGGGCGGTGTGTTTGGGATCATTGTCATGCTGAAAGACCCAGCCACGTTTCATCTTCAATGCCCTTGCTGATGGAAGGAGGTTTTCACTCAAACTCTCACGATACATGGCCCCATTCATTCTTTCCTTTACACGGATCAGTCGTCCTGGTCCCTTTGCAGAAAAACAGCCCCAAAGCATGATGTTTCCACCCCCATGCTTCACAGTAGGTATGGTGTTCTTTGGATGCAACTCAGCATTCTTTGTCCTCCAAACATGACGAGTTGAGTTTTTACCAAAAAGTTATATTTTGGTTTCATCTGACCATATGACATTCTCCCAATCCTCTTCTGGATCATCCAAATGCACTCTAGCAAACTTCAGACGGGCCTGGACATGTACTGGCTTAAGCAGGGGGACACGTCTGGCACTGCAGGATTTGAGTCCCTGGCGGCGTAGTGTGTTACTGATGGTAGGCTTTGTTACTTTGGTCCCAGCTCTCTGCAGGTCATTCACTAGGTCCCCCTGTGTGGTTCTGGGATTTTTGCTCACCGTTCTTGTGATCATTTTGACCCCATGGGTGAGATCTTGTGTGGAGCCCCAGATCGAGGGAGATTATCAGTGGTCTTGTATGTCTTCCATTTCCTAATAATTGCTCCCACAGTTGATTTCTTCCAACCAAGCTGCTTACCTATTGCAGATTCAGTCTTCCCAGCCTGGTGCAGGTCTACAATTTTGTTTCTGGTGTCCTTTGACAGCTCTTTGGTCTTGGCCATAGTGGAGTTTGGAGTGTGACTGTTTGAGGTTGTGGACAGGTGTCTTTTATACTGATAACAAGTTCAAACAGGTGCCATTAATACAGGTAACGAGTGGAGGACAGAGGAGCCTCTTAAAGAAGAAGTTACAGGTCTGTGAGAGCCAGAAATCTTGCTTGTTTGTAGGTGACCAAAAACTTATTTTCCACCATAATTTGCAAATAAATTCATAAAAAAATCCTACAATGTGATTTTCTGGATTTTTTTTTCTCAATTTGTCTGTCATAGTTGACATGTACCTATGATGAAAATTACAGGCCTCTCTCATCTTTTTAAGTGGGAGAACTTGCACAATTGGTGGCTGACTAAATACTTTTTTTCCCCCCACTGTATATGACCAACGGCTAAAAACAGGAAGTAGTTCACCGGAAGCAGAATGCAGTGAACCTTTATTACCCGGAAATCGTTTTATGACGCTGCGCAGGTATCCTATTCCTGATCTTCTGAGAACATCATCAGAGGAGTCGCCTGAAGCGTGAGAGGAGACAGAGGAACACAGCAGATGGTGAGGCAGGTAGTGAGGACGACCGGCTACTATTCTGAACTTTTGCCTGGTGAGCTTTCTGGTGCCCAGAGCTGCTGAGGCATCACCCAAGTGGCGGCTACACAGACAGGGCCAGCGTCATGGGCGGGACTTTAGGGGGCCTGGCCCGCCACACCGTATCTCCTTGCCAGGCCAAATAAAATATTGAAATATTGATCATTTATTTGACTGAGACGCACGCCCGACAGAAAGACACATCAATCTCAGATGAAGCATACGAACGAGCGAAACAGCGCCCCCTCTGTCTCAGTATGTGTAGGCCATGCATCTGATGCTGTGTGGACCAATGGAGTATGACATGTTGTATTTCTGGCCAGACAGCATCATATACATGGGCTACAGAAGGGCGCTGTGCCTAACCCTAACCTTAAATTAAGAACAAAAAGCACAGTTATGAACTTTTACAATATAGACAATTTTGTTTATTATTGATCATTGATCGTACTGGTCATTAACGGCATGATGTTGGTGCAGCATCATCTGGGTCACCTGTCCTAACCTGACCTTACCTGTCTCTACCTGTCCTCAACGGTCCTAACCTGACTTTACCTGTCTCTACCTATACTCACCTGTCCTAACCTGACCTTACCTGTCTCTACCTGTCCTCACCTGTCCTAACCTGACCTTACCTGTCTCTACCTGTCCTCACCTGTCCTAACCTGACCTTACCTGTCCTCACCTGTGCGTACTGTAGTTGTCACTTCATCTGCACAGTCATGGTACATTCAGTGGTGTGATAAGACTCTTAGACAGGGACCTGGCCTTAGTCTCTCCCCCGTTCCCCTGACTGTGCCATGGGAGGTAGAGAGAGAGGGAGAGAGGAAGTTCCTCTGGCCATGGTTGACAGGTCACTGAGGAGGAGAGGAAGGGAAATATGCAGATTAGAGGCATTTATGAAAGGAAGGATTAACCTTCTAGGCAGAGTTGCAAAGAAAAAGCCATATCTCAGACTGCCCATCTTAATCTTTTCTTTTTATTGGCCAGTCTGAGATATGGCTTTTTCTTTGCAACTCTGCGTAGAAGGTCAGCATCCCGGAGTCGCCTCTTCACTGTTGACGTTGAGACGGGTGTTTTGCGGGTACTATTTAATGAAGCTGCCAGTTGAGGACCTGTGAGGCATCTGTTTCTCAAACTAGACACTAATGTATTTGTCCACTTGCTCAGTTGTGCACCGGGGCCTCCCTCTCCTCTTTCTATTCTGGTTAGAGCCAGTTTGCGCTGTTCTGTGAAGGGAGTAGTACACAGCGTTGTACGAGATCTTTAGTTTCTTGGCAATTTCTCACATGGAATAGCCTTCATTTCTCAGAACAAGAATAGACTGATGAGTTTCAGAAGAAAGTTATTTATTTCTGGCCATTTTGAGCCTGTAATCGAACCCACAATTGCTGATGCTCCAGATACTCAACTAGTCTCAGGAAGGCCAGTTTTATTGCTTCTTTAATCAGCACAACGTTTTCAGCTGTGCTAACATAATTGCAAAAGGGTTTTCTAATGATCAATTAGCCTTTTAAAATGATAAACTTGGATTAGCAAACACAATGTGCCATTGGAACACAGGACTGATGGTTGCTGATAATGGTACTATGTAGATATTCCATAAAAAATCAGCCATTTCCAGCTACAATAGCCATTTATAACATTAACAATGTCAACACTGTATTTCTGATCAATTTGATGTTATTTTAATGGACAAAAAAATTGCTTTTCTTTCGAAAACAAGGACATTTCTAAGTGACCCCAAACCTTTGAACGGTTGTGTGTGTCCCATTGAAAATTACATTTACATTTTAGTCATTTAGCAGATGCTCTTATCCAGAGCGACTTACAGTTAGTGAGTGCATATATTTTCATACTGGCTCCCCCCGTGGGAAACGAACCCACAACCCTGGCGTTGCAAGAGCCATGCTCTACCAACTGAGCAACAGGGGACTGTAAGGGGCCAGAACGTGCATGCATGGCCCCTTACACCCTCTCCTGACCTGGGAGAATATCTTTCATCTCAGTGAGCTGGTCAGGTGAAAGGGATTAGCTGCATTCTAGTAAAGCAGCCCAAAGCCTGGCTGGATTGAGTCTTCATTATTCACAGATTACAACCTTGTAAGACCCTAAATCACCACAGGGCCCATATCCACAAAGTGTCTCAGAGTAGGAGTCCTGATCTAGGATCTGTCCATATAATCTTATTCATTATGAGCTAAAAGCCAAAACTGATCCTAGATCTGCAGCACTCTTACTCTGAAATGCTTTGTGGTACGGACCCAGATCTACATTATTTCATAACAGACTTCATGTTGGCTCTATGTGGATCAGCTGGAGGCTCAGCAGTACCTCTCATGTTCTCTTTTTGTTTCTGGTTCCCTTTTTGGTGGCTGGAAATCCACTGGAACGAACATAGAGGTGTCCCAAATGGCACCCTATTCCATATGTAGTGCACTACTTTTGACCGGAGCCCTATGTGTCCTAGTCAAAAGTAGTGCACTATAAAGGGAATAGGGTGCCATTTCAGACGCAGGCATATGGACCGGACATGCAGTTGTGTGCATAGATACACTGGTATGAATGTACAAGCACGGACATTCTGCATGCACATTCACATGCACATTCACATGCACATTCTGCATGCAGTCCTGATATTCTACTCTCAATGAATACAAAATGGAAGCTTCAGTAACAAACAAACTACATGAGTTGAGTCAGATAGTGTGTATCTCCTGTCCTGTCCAGCCAGTCCCAGTACCCACGCACCCCCAACGCGGTCAGCTGATGAGGAGTGTGCAGCACGCAAACGCAAAACAAAGACATCATTCACACCAGCCCCCATTGACCCTTACATAAGCTTCAGATACAAAGCCTTTCATTTTGGGCTAAACACCATCCCCTCTGTATTACTCCACAGCTGGGTAAAGAGTTAAACACCATCCCCTCTGTATCACTCCACCACTGGGTAAAGAGTTAAACACCATCCCCTCTGTATCACTCCACCACTGGGTAAAGAGTTAAACACCATCCCCTCTGTATTACTCCACCGCTGGGTAAAGAGTTAAACACCATCCCCTCTGTATCACTCCACCGCTGGGTAAAGAGTTAAACACCATCCCCTCTGTATCACTCCACAGCTGGGTAAAGAGTTAAACACCATCCCCTCTGTATCACTCCACAGCTGGGTAAAGAGTTAAACACCATCCCCTCTGTATCACTCCACCACTGGGTAAAGAGTTAAACACCATCCCCTCTGTATCACTCCACCGCTGGGTAAAGAGTTAAACACCATCCCCTCTGTATTACTCCACCCGCTGGGTAAAGAGTTAAACACCATCCCCTCTGTATCACTCCACCGCTTGGTAAAGAGTTAAACACCATCCCCTCTGTATTACTCCACCGCTGGGTAAAGAGTTAAACACCATCCCCTCTGTATCACTCCACCCGCTGGGTAAAGAGTTAAACACCATCCCCTCTGTATCACTCCACCGCTTGGTAAAGAGTTAAACATGTGTGTGTCTGGTGGGTCTGGCCAATGAATCAAATGGCCACCCGGACTATTTACATATTATCTATGCATAGTCACTTTGCCCCTACCTACATGTACAAATTACCTCGACTAACCTGTACCACCGCACATTGACTTGGTACCGGTACCCCCTGTATATAGCCTCGTTATAGTTATTTTATTGTGTTACTTATATTTATTTATATTTTTTAATTTAGTTTATTTAGTAAATATTTTCTTAACTCTTTCTTGAACTGCATTGTTGGTTATGGGCTTGTAAGTAAGCATTTCACTGTAAGGTCTACCTACACCTGTTGTATTCGGCGCATGTGACAAATACAATTTGATTTGATTTGATTGGTTGAACTATACTATTACTATACTCAAACATTCCTTCCTAGAATAAAAGTCCCTCTGACCCTTTTCCACGTGAAATCTCCACCTCTAATCTCCCCCGCTGAGACAGACTAAACTCCGTCACCGTGCCGTGAGAAAGCCCAGGGGAGTAAAACGTGATGCTAGTACTCAGAACTAAACTCCGTCACCGTGCCGTGAGAAAGCCCAGGGGAGTAAAACGTGATGCTAGTACTCAGAACTAAACTCCGTCACCGTGCCGTGAGAAAGCCCAGGGGAGTAAAACGTGATGCTAGTACTCAGAACTAAACTCCGTCACCGTGCCGTGAGAAAGCCCAGGGGAGTAAAACGTGATGCTAGTACCCAGAACTAAACTCCGTCACCGTGCCGTGAGAAAGCCCAGGGGAGTAAAACGTGATGCTAGTACCCAGAACTAAACTCCGTCACCGTGCCGTGAGAAAGCCCAGGGGAGTAAAACGTGATGCTAGTACTCAGAACTAAACTCCGTCACCGTGCCGTGAGAAAGCCCAGGGGAGTAAAACGTGATGCTAGTACTCAGAACTAAACTCCGTCACCGTGCCGTGAGAAAGCCCAGGGGAATAAAACATGATGCTGGTACCCAGAACTAAACTCTGTCACCGTGCCGTGAGAAAGGAAGTAAAACATGATGCTCAGAACTCAGTTATGCAGATTATGCAGTCAGTGCTCTTAATCCCTAGGGCAGTGGTTGCCGTGCCGTCACTAGGGTTAAAGTTAAAAGATTAATGACAGGATCTGACCACTTCCTCCCGCATCAGGCTGATTAAGAAGAGTCAAGGAGGAATTAACAGTGGCCAGTCTCCCAGACACAGATTAGGCCTAGTCCTAGATAAAAAAATATTTAAAATATAGATTCTCCATTGAGCTTTTTAGTCCATGACTAGGCTTAATCTGTGTCCGGGAAACTGGCCCAAGGCTGTTTGAATAGACAATGACAAAGTCCATTAGATGCACGACTATTCAAGCCTGGACAGACTTGAATTGAATTGCCATTGGTCTAGTACACTATTAAAATGAATCAGAGCGGATTTCCTTAAATTAAATTATATATTCACAGAGATTAAATTACATGCAGGACATGATCACAGATGGGTACAATGCTTCCGAGAGTAAAAACAGTGTTTAATTGGATGTTCGTTGCACAGAGGTGCCATTTCTATTGCTCTACCAGGGTCATGGCTAGAGGGGATCCAGCTTTTGTTAAATTAATGTCCCTTTTTCTAATAACCCTTTTTCTAACCTTAACCTAATTCTCCTAACCTGCTGCGTAAAGTCAACTCCTTCTAGCCTTGACCCTCTACTGCTCTGTGTGTCAAACTAAACTCCTTCCCCCTTTTCGTTATAAAAACACCCCCCTAAATTCCCAACTGCCATGATTCAGACAAGACACTGAAATGAATGACTGCTGTTCTATTACAAACACAGATGCAAGAGTTTAGGCTTGGTAGTCAGTCCATCTCCACGGCAACTGGAGAGACAGTCAGCATTTCAATAGACTAACACAAAGCTGAAATTCATAGCCTGTCCTGTGATCATCATAGACCCTAAGCCAATGACAGAGCTCTCTCTCTCTATGGGCTGTATTGTTGAGAGAGAGAGAGAGAGAGAACAAGAGAGATGTATTATCGTTGTCTAATGTTGTAATGATGTATTCTGAGTCATCCACCATGCCAGTCCTCTGTGACCGCAGTCACCACCCACCATCAAAGCCATTACTGCATCAATTTCTAACTGCCAATATTGTATGTTCCACTACAAAGAGGGTCGGGTTGTGGCCAGAATGCATTGGTAAACACGGTTTGAATTTGAACTGAAAAGGCCAAGAGGAAGTAGAATTTGAATGGGGAAGATAGTTCAATAAGTTGGGGAATGAATAGGTAATTGGCAAATTCCCCCAAATGTCCTTTTAATAACTTTTTTTTTTTTTTTACAGACGACTACAGAGAGTACACTGAGACAGGTAGGCCTGAATCATGCTGCCTTCAGTATGCTACATAGTCTATCAGACAGCTTGTGGTTGACTTGGCTGCTGCTACAGTAAACCTAGTCTTATTTGGGTGGTCCTCTGTAGCTCAGCTGGTGGAGCGCGGTGCTTGCAACGCCAGGGTAGTGGGTTCGATCCCCGGGACCACCCATATGTAAAAAATGTATGCGCACATGACTGTAAGTCGCTTTGGATAAAAGCGTCTGCTAAATGGTATATTATTATTGTTATTTCACAGCCATTGTTGCCACCTGGGTGTAGTTTAAGGCCTAACAGAAAGGATGGCCTGTCCTCCACTGCCCCCTAGTGGACTTTGCAGTACAGGGAAAATATTACCGTCCACTAAATCGTCATCAGAAAACAACTCTTCAACATAGCTGGATATATCATGATTTATTCAGGGGAGACCAGGGTCTCATTCATAATGGTGCCCTGAGAACGAACAACTCACGACATGATAATTCTATAAATCAACAAAACTACAGGATACAGCAGATAGACACCACATCTCAACACTAACCAACTACAGGATACAGCAGATAGACACCACATCTCAACACTAACCAACTACAGGATACAGCAGATAGACACCACATCTCAACACTAACCAACTACAGGATACAGCAGATAGACACCACATCTCAACACTAACCAACTACAGGATACAGCAGATAGACACCACATCTCAACACTAACCAACTACAGGATACAGCAGATAGACACCACATCTCAACACTAACCAACTACAGGATACGGCAGATAGACACCACATCTCAACACTAACCAACTACAGGATACAGCAGATAGACACCACATCTCAACACTAACCAACTACAGGATACAGCAGATAGACACCACATCTCAACACTAACCAACTACAGGATACAGCAGATAGACACCACATCTCAACACTAACCAACTACAGGATACAGCAGATAGACACCACATCTCAACACTAACCAACTACAGGATACAGCAGATAGACACCACATCTCAACACTAACCAACTACAGGATACAGCAGATAGACACCACATCTCAACACTAACCAACTACAGGATGCAGCAGATAGACACCACATCTCAACACTAACCAACTACAGGATACAGCAGATAGACACCACATCTCAACACTAACCAACTACAGGATACAGCAGATAGACACCACATCTCAACACTAACCAACTACAGGATACGGCAGATAGACACCACATCTCAACACTAACCAACTACAGGATACAGCAGATAGACACCACATCTCAACACTAACCAACTACAGGATACGGCAGATAGACACCACATCTCAACACTAACCAACTACAGGATACAGCAGATAGACACCACATCTCAACACTAACCAACTACAGGATACAGCAGATAGACACCACATCTCAACACTAACCAACTACAGGATACGGCAGATAGACACCACATCTCAACACTAACCAACTACAGGATACAGCAGATAGACACCACATCTCAACACTAACCAACTACAGGATACGGCAGATAGACACCACATCTCAACACTAACCAACTACAGGATACAGCAGATAGACACCACATCTCAACACTAACCAACTACAGGATACGGCAGATAGACACCACATCTCAACACTAACCAACTACAGGATACAGCAGATAGACACCACATCTCAACACTAACCAACTACAGGATACAGCAGATAGACACCACAATCAACCACAACCCTAATTAACCACCACAATCAACCAAAACACTTGCAAACCTCAGTGAATGTATTCCTCATCAGCCCTACTGGCACCAGGGATTCAAGATGGAATGAGGTTTGTAAATTATTCCAAACATGGGTGGCGTTAAAACTAAAGGCTGATTTACCTAGGTATGTAGAGACAGGAGAGACCTCGAGTTAACCAACCCTGTGAGTGAGTTTGGTATCTCGTATTTGTATACTTTAACAGAGATGCTGATATTACAATAGCTATTGGTATCGGTATATATTGAAAACAGCCCTACGTGTATTTAAACTGCATTGATGGCATTCCAACAATGAGATAATTAATTTGACAATTGATTTGGCCTACACAGGGTTCAGGCCATTGCAGTAAACTACAGAACCCCTTTGAGTAGAACGCCTAGTTTCATGTAGTCATGCAGAGCCTCATAGTGGTGATCCTGAGAAAAATAATTTCATTTGGAACGAACCATCTAGACTATATACACTGAACAAAAATATGAACGCAACATGAAACAATTTCAAAGATTTTACTGAGTTACATTTCATAAAAGGAAATCAGTCAATTGAAATAAATAAATTAGGCCCTAATCTATGGATTTCAAATGACTGGGAATACAGAAGAAGCCGGATGTGGAGGTCCTGGGCTGGCATGGTGACACGTGGTCTGCAGTTGTGAGGCCGGTTGGACGTACTGCCAGATTCCCTAAAATGACATTGGAGGCGGCTTATGGTAGAGAAATGAACATTCAGTTATCTGGCAAAAGCTCTGGTGGAAATTTCTGCAGTCAGCATGCCAATTGCACACTCCTTCAAAACGTGAGACATTTGTGGCATTGTGTTGTGTGACAAAGTTGGGCAAGACAAAATATTTAAGTGCCTTTGAAGGGGGTATGGTTTGTCAAGAACTGCAACGCTGCTGGGTTTTTCACGCTCAACAGTTTCCTGTGTGTATCAAGAATGGTCCACCATCCAAAGGACATCCATCCAACTTGCCCCAACTGTGGGAAGCATGGGCCAGCATCCCTGTGGAACCGTTTTGACACCTTGTAGAGTCCACGCCCCGACGAATTGAGGCTGTTCTGAGGGCAAAAGGGGGTGCAACTCAATATTAGGAAGGTGTTCCTAATGTTTGGTATACTCAGTGTATATACGGTCCATGAATCGGCGTATGCGAACGTGAGTAGATTACCTTGAAAACAACGGGCGGACATCTTGGACGCAGTCTCCAGTTCTTACTGTACCTCAGTGCTACAAGCTGGCAAGCTCTATTCAAGTGAAACTTCCCAGTCGGAGCTTCACATAACTCCAATAGCACTTGAACGCAGCATTTGCCAGACTACTACGGAGTGCCCAATAGGAACTGAATTCAAATCAAATTGTATTGGTCACATGCTTCGTAAACAACAGGTTCCTATTGTAGAAATTGTGTGCAAGGAATATAGGACAAAATACTAAACTTTTGACTACTTTAATACATTATAAGTGAATTTCTCCAAATACTTATGACATCTTCAAATGGGGGAACTAGATAAAGTGCTTTCATTTCGGTATGAAAATACACAAAAAAAAAAGGTGAGATTCTATGCTGTCGCCTCATATGAAACATTTGATCTCAAATCCAAAATGCTGGAGTACAGAGCCACATTTAAAATGTTAGCTTCTTCCTCTCTCATCCGGGTCCATAAGTTAAACACTTAGAATTAGTCTGACAAGAACAAGCACATAGTCAATCTGATAAGGGACAAGCAGACTGAAAGGACTAGAATAAATAATACATAACATGTTAGTTGTAATCTTACTTTGTGTGAAGCGAATCACCACTTAGGTTTCCAGGCCACATACAACAGATCCATCCATATAATTGTATTACTCTCAATCCCTCATTACAAAAATAAACCACATTTAAATATACATTGATTAATTTTAAATTACACATGGTACTTAGTGAAAGAGTACATATAAGAATCTGTAATACATCAGTTTGAATAAGTTGAGAAACAAACAT
The DNA here is from genome assembly GCF_964263955.1 of Coregonus lavaretus. NCBI lineage: Eukaryota > Metazoa > Chordata > Actinopteri > Salmoniformes > Salmonidae > Coregonus > Coregonus lavaretus. Next base: position 615,088 of record NC_139990.1, read on the forward strand.
CTTCCATTTCATCCCACATCACATTATTATATTCAAGATCCATTCAATAAATCAATAGGCCTTCTTTAGTGGAAGTGTCAACATCTAAAAGCTAACAGCCCGCTACTACTTTTTCCTGTTATTATAAACTGTCAAACTGTCAAACTCTGCTTTGCTCGTTGGAAATTTCAACTACTTATTTTTCAACAATGGCACTTGAGTTCCAGCAGAGGGCAACACCACATCATCCCTTCCCAACACCACAACATCCCTTCCCAACACCACATCATCCCTTCCCAACACCACAACATCCCTTCCCAACACCACATCATCCCTTCCCAACACCACAACATCCCTTCCCAACACCACAACACTGTGCCCTATGTTGCATTGCATCCCTTCCTGTTCTCTGTGCTCTGTTTCATTGCATTCCTTCCTGGACTCTGTGCTCTGTTCCATTGCATCCCTTCCTGTTCTCTGTGCTCTGTTTCATTGCATTCCTTCCTGGACTCTGTGCTCTGTTCCATTGCATAACTTCCTGTTCTCTGTGCTCTGTTTCATTGCATTCCTTCCTGTTCTCTGTGCCCTCTGTTTCATTGCATTCCTTCCTGGACTCTGTGCTCTGTTCCATTGCATTCCTTCCTGTTCTCTGTGCTCTCTGTTTCATTGCATTCCTTCCTGTTCTCTGTGCCCTCTGTTTCATTGCATTCCTTCCTGTTCTATGTGCCCTCTGTTTCATTGCATTCCTTCCTGTTCTCTGTGCCCTCTGTTTCATTGCATTCCTTCCTGTTCTCTGTGCCCTCTGTTTCATTGCATTCCTTCCTGTTCTCTGTGCCCTCTGTTTCATTGCATTCCTTCCTGTTCTCTGTGCCCTCTGTTTCATTGCATTCCTTCCTGTTCTCTGTGCCCTCTGTTTCATTGCATTCCTTCCTGTTCTCTGTGCCCTCTGTTTCATTGCATTCCTTCCTGTTCTCTGTGCTCTCTGTTTCATTGCATTCCTTCCTGTTCTCTGTGCCCTCTGTTCCATTGCATTCCTTCCTGTTCTCTGTGCCCCCTGTTTCATTGCATTCCTTCCTTTTCTCTGTGCCCTCTGTTGCATTGCATTCCTTCCTGTTCTCTGTGCCCTCTGTTCCATTGCATTCCTTCCTGTTCTCTGTGCCCTCTGTTCCATTGCATTCCTTCCTGTTCTCTGTGCCCCCTGTTTCATTGCATTCCTTCCTTTTCTCTGTGCCCTCTGTTGCATTGCATTCCTTCCTGTTCTCTGTGCCCCCTGTTCCATTGCATTCCTTCCTGTTCTCTGTGCCCTCTGTTCCATTGCATTCCTTCCTGTTCTCTGTGCCCTCTGTTCCATTGCATCCCTTCCTGTTCTCTGTGCCCTCTGTTTCATTGCATCCCTTCCTGGCCTCTGTGGTCTCTGTTCCATTGCATTCCTGTCATGCCTCAGTACCTCCTTCTACTCCTTTACTTTCCCCGGGTCTCAGAGCTACTTCTTCCCCTGTGAATGTGGGTGTAGAGGGCACAGGACCTCCAGCAGCCCCCTGTACAGCCCTCCCACACCCCCAGTCATCCTGCTGGTTTAAGGAGGAGTAAACTGGTGCAGCAGCAAAGAGCACAGGTTTAGGGACAGGGTCACAATCCCATTAGATGGGCGCATCCTCTCTTTGGGACAGGCGGGACATCGAGCTGCTTCTCCTGTCTCTTGGAGCTCAAGAGCCTCTGCTTCATCTCATAACTGTCCCTGCATGGCCCTACGAGGCGGACGGTCTCATCGATCTGAGACACTAGAACAGCAGGATAAATGTCCTTATACGTCTGAATCTTGGTTTCTCAAATGACTGCCTCGCCTGGTTCACCAACTACTTCTCAGATAGAGTTCAGTGTGTCAAATCGGAGGGCCTGTTGTCTGGACCTATGGCAGTCTCTATGGGGGTGCCACAGGGTTCAATTCTTGGGCCGACACTTTTCTCCGTGTATATCAATGATGTCGCTCTTGCTGCTGGTGACTCTCAGATCCACCTCTACGCAGACGACACCATTTTGTATACATCTGGCCCTTCATTGGACACTGTGTTAACAAACCTCCAAACGAGCTTCAATGCCATACAACACTCCTTCAGTAGCCTCCAACTGCTCTTAAACACTAGTAAAACTAAATGCATGCTCTTCAACCGAACGCTGCTTGCACCCGCCCACCCGACTAGAATCACTACTCTCGACGGGTCTGACCTAGAGTATGTGGACAACTACAAATACCTAGGTGTCTGGTTAGACTGTAAACTCTCCTTCCAGACTCACATTAAGAATCACCAATCCAAAGTTAAATCTAGAATCGGCTTCCTATTTCGCAACAAAGCCTCCTTCACTCATGCTGCCAAACATGCCCTCGTAAAACTGACTATCCTACCGATCCTTGACTTCGGCGATGTCATTTACAAAATAGCCTCCAACACTCTACTCAGCAAATTGGATGTAGTCTATCACAGTGCCATATGTTTTGTCTCCAAAGCCCCATACACTACCCACCACTGTGACCTGTACGCTCTTGTTGGCTGGTCCTCACTACATGTTCGTCGTCAAACCCACTGGCTCCAGGCCATCTATAAATCACTGCTAGGCAAATCCCCGCCTTATCTTAGCTCATTGGTCACCATAGCAACACCCACCCGTAGTATGCGCTCCAGCAGGTATATCTCACTGGTCATTCCCAAAGCCAACACCTCCTTTGGCCGCCATTCCTTCCAGTTCTCTGCTGCCAATGACTGGAACGAATTGCAAAAATCTCTGAAGCTGGATCTCCCTCACTAACTTTAAGCATCAGTTGTCAGAGCACCTTACCGATCACTGCACCTGTACACAGCCCATCTGAAATTAGCCCACCCAACTACCTCATCCCTATATTGTTATTTATTTTGCTCATTTGCACCCCAGTATCTCTATTTGCACATAATCTCTTGCACATCTAGCATTCCAGTGTTAATACTAATTGTAATTATTTTGCACTATAGCCTATTTATTGCCTTACCTCCATAACTTGCTACATTTGCACACACTGTATATATATTTTCTGTTGTATTTTTTGACTTTATGTTGTTTTACCCCATATGTAACTCTGTATTGTTGTTTTTATCGTACTGCTTTGCTTTATCTTGGCCAGGTCGCAGTTGTAAATGAGAACTTGTTCTCAACTGGCTTACCTGGTTAAATAAAGGTTAAATAAAAAATAAAATAAAATAAAAATAAAAATCTGCTTACTGACTCTCACCTTGCTGTCTTGATCAAGTGACGCCAATTGGATTTCCTGGGTGCGTAGCATTGTGTAGTACTGATATCATGGGGCTCTTCCCCTTGAGGACCACAGAACTGATATCATTTCCATAGCACTCTATGGGCTCTTCCCCTCGAGGACCACAGAACTGATATCATTTCCATAGCACTCTATGGGCTCTTCCCCTCGAGGACCACAGAACTGATATCATTTCCATAGCACTCTATGGGCTCTTCCCCTCGAGGACCACAGAACTGATATTGTTTCATTGCATCCCTTCCTGTTCTCTGTGCCCTCTGTGCCCTCTGAGTCCCGCGATGAGGAGTTGGTAGGTGAAGAAGACTGCAGGATGCGTCCGAACTGCTCCCCATTCACCGAAATGGGACTTCTGCTCCCAGCATACATTGCGGAGCCATTACTGTCTTTGGAGATGGCCTGGGTTGGGATGGGCTGGGTGTGTTGGGGCTGGGTGTGTTGGGGTAGGAGCTGTTGGAGTTAGGCCTTTATTACTCTGCGCTTTAGGAAGGAGCCCTGAACAAGCAGCTGACCATGGGGAAGCTCGTAGTCATCCACTTCAAAGCCATGGTTGTCGAGGATGCACCACACCTCCCTCTCTGGGGAACATGCTCACATCAAGAGTGGCCTTGACTGGCATGTCCACCTGTAACACACAGACACACAGACACACACACACACAGACACACACACACACAGACACACACACACACAGACACACACAGACACACACACACACACACACACACACACACACACACACACACACACACACACACACACACACACACACAAGTAACATTAGGATTAGCTTTACCCTTGAACAGAACCATACTTGTAGAGGACATGCATATAATAGAATAGGAGGGGCTTCTATTCCGCTCTCGACTCTCTGACAAGAGGAAAGCATTGTCCCTCCACTTCCAAGACAGTGGTCCGCCGCAAGACACTGGCAGCCAATGCAAAAGGCTAGGTAAGACAAATTAAGATGAAGTCGTTGTGCTGGCTTTATCAAAATAGCCTATGTATCAACTCAAGATTCAAATCACAAATGATCACAGAATAATATGTGACATATTTTCATATTGCATGTGTTTTTGACAGCAGCTCTTTTGATTTTAACAAAACCTTTCATACATATTTGCCCATGGTAGAATTGCTCAGAAAGTGACTTTGTGGACGTAAATGCGTAAAACATTCAAGAGATAAAGACGCTCAAAGTTGACCTATTTTGCATACCCCACAATACCATGAGACATCCATGTCTTCATCACTGGAAAATATGAACGGTTGAGTTTGATATCATTTAATTTTATACAAGACCACATGTTGATCTTAGCCTGAAACAGTGTTGTGAAGAAGATACTGCAGGAACGATAGTGGATCAATATATTAGTAATCAGTTTTATTCTTGTCTTGCCGTGTATACAGATGGTTCAAAGGATCCCATGAATGGGAAGACATGATCAGGTGTGTTTATTCCTGAGTTCCATGTTAATCTATGAGACTAACAAATTATTGATCTGTATATTCAACAGAAATGGTTGCGATAATTGTTGGCTTGCAATGGATATAGGAGGTGCAACCACGAAGAGTAGTAATATGTTGGGACTGCATCAGTTTTGTGTAGTTTAAGATCTGGAAAGTCAGAACGTGAGGATTTATGGTTAGAAATAATGATGCTGTTGTTGGGGTAACAAAGAAATGATGATATTGAAATTCAGTTCTATTGGATTCCGGCTCATACAGTAGTTTATGGACACGCTACAGTAGATATAATAGCAAAAAGAGCAGAGAAAAATAATATTGTGGATACACAGGTGCAGTTGGGAAGAGGGGAAATGAAAACATTGATTCTGAAAAATGGGTTAGATTTGCTGGCAGAGACTATGGGATAAAAGCAGTAAGGGCAGACATGTTTATAGTACCAAGGAAATCTGTACGGAGATACTGTCATCATGGGAACAGAAGGGAGCAGGTTATGTTGTGTAGGATGAGGTTAGGGCGTACGGGATTGAATTCATCTTTGAAATTGAGAAACACGATACTGGAATGTGTAATGGCTGCACGGTAGAGGAAACGGTTGAACACATATTACTATTTTGTGAAATGTATGACGTAGAAAGGGAGAGGTTGTTTGACAGGGTCAGAGAGGTTGGACGGGAATGGGGAGGGGGTGGTATTTTGGGTGAGGGTGATGGGAGTAGTGAGGTTTGTAGGGAATTATTTTTTATTTTATTAGAAATTCAGGGTTAGTTAAGAGAATATTGTAATAATAATAATAATAGTGGTATAGATAGGGCGTGACCGGCCTAACACTCCAGTGCAGTAGGTGGCGGTGTACGCACCTGTCAGTTGGTTGCGATTCGCCAATATAACTTAAAGAAATAGAAGAAGAAGAACGTGAGAATGCTATTCATTGACTACAGCTCAGCATTCAACACCATAGTGCCCTCTAAGCTCATCACTAAGCTAAGGATCCTGGGACTAAACACCTCCCTCTGCAACTGGATCCTGGACTTCCTGATGGGCCGCCCCCAGGTGGTAAGGGTAGGTAACAACACATCTGCCACACTGATCCTCAACACGGGGGCCCCTCAGGGGTGCGTGCTCAGTCCCCTCCTGTACTCTCTGTTCACCCATGACTGCATGACCAGGCACGACTCCAACACCATCATTAAGTTTGCCGACGACACAACAGTGGTAGGCCTGATCACCGACAACGATGAGACAGCCTATAGGGAGGAGGTCAGAGACCTGGCCGTGTGGTGCCAGGACAACAACCTCTCCCTCAACGTGACCAAGACAAAGGAGATGATTGTGGACTACAGGAAAAAAAAGAGGACTGAGCACGCCCCCATTCTCATCGACGGGGCTGTAGTGGAACAGGTTGAGAGCTTCAAGTTCCTTGGTGTCCACATCACCAACGAACTATCATGGTCCAAACACACCAAGACAGTCGTGAAGAGGGCACGACAAAGCCTATTCCCCCCCAGGAGACTGAAAAGATTTGGCATGGGTCCTCAGATCCTCAAAAAGTTCTACAGCTGCACCATCGAGAGCATCCTGACTGGTTGCATCACCGCCTGGTATGGCAACTGCTTGGCCTCCGACCGCAAGGCACTACAGAGGGTAGTGCGTACGGCCCAGTACATCACTGGGGCCAAGCTTCCTGCCATCCAGGACCTCTATACCAGGCGGTGTCAGACGTTAATCAATCAAATACAACCACAGATGTACTTCTTCTTCTTTAGGATTTGGTTGGTGGATCGCATCCAACTTTTAGCTGCATACACCGCCACCTACTGTACTGGTGTGTGATGCCATTCACGATCTACCTACATTCAATTCTTGATAAGGTAATACAACATTGGGGAAAAGGAAAATTGCCCTGCCAACTATTAGCCCTCTCAACAACAAAAAAACACCACCCCTTCCACTATTTAACCACCAGTCTGAGAGGACAGAACACAACCACTGCAACTGTTCTGAAGTAAATCCTCGCAATCTCAAGTACTTCTCAGCCACTGCCACCACAACTTCTATTTTCTTTGACTTCTGATCTATTTCAGCAGTACAATTTGACAACCATGGCTATGCATGCTAAAAAGCCCGCTCGAAGCACATATTCTTCCCATCACTCTCTCTTATTCTCTGCCTGGGGTTCCCGAGTGGTGCATCTCAGTGCAAGAGGCGTTACTACAGAACCTGGTTAGATTCCAGGCTGTATCACAATCTGGCCGTGATTGGGAGTCCCATAGGGCGGCGCACAATTGGCCCAGCGTCGTCTGGGTTTGGCCGGGGTAGGCCGTCATTATAAATAAGAATTTGTTTTTAACTGACTTGCCTAGTTAAATAAAAAATAAATAGAAAATTCTCACAGCAATCCTCTCTGTATCCCTCACCCTGTAACCATCTTCCTCTACCACTCAAATCAAATTGTATTGGTCGCATACAGATGTTTAGCAGATGTTATTGTGGGTGTAGCGAAATGCTTGTGTTCCTAGCTCCAACAGTGCAGTACAATACACACACATCTAAAAGTAAAATAATGGAATTAAGAAATATATAAATATTAGGACGAGCAATGTCGGAGTCCGGAGTATAAATATATATATATATATAGCTTGGAGGGTACTATGGTGTTGAATGCTGAGCTATAGTCAATGAACAGCATTCTTACATAGGTATTCCTCTTGTCCAGATGGGATAGGGCAGTGTGCAGTGCGATGGCAATTGCATCGTCTGTGGATCTATTGGGGCGGTAAACAAATTGAAGTGGGTCTAGGGTGTCAGGTAAGATAGAGGTGTTATGATCCTTAACTAGCCTCTCAAAGCACTTCATTATGACAAAAGTGAGTGCTACGGGGCGATAGTCGTTTAGTTCAGTTACCTTTGCTTTCTTGGGTACAGGAACAATGGTGTACATCTTGAAGCAAGTGGGGACAGCAGACTGGGATAGGGAGAGATTGAATATGTCCGTAAACACTCCATCCAGCTGGTCTGCGCATGCTTTGAGGACGCGGCTAGGGACGCCGTCTGGGCCAGCAGCCTTGTGAGGATTAACGCGCTTAAATGTCTTACTCACGTAGGCCATGGAGAAGGAGAGCCCACAGTCCTTGGTAGCAGGCCACGTCGGTGGCACTGTGTTATTCTCAAAGCGGGCGAAGAAGGTGTTTAGCTTGTCCGGAAGCAAGACGTCGGTGTCCGCGACGTGGCTGGTTTTCCTTTGTAGTCCGTGATTGTCTGTAGACCCTGCCACATACGTCTCGTGTCTGAGCCGTTAAATTGGGACTCCACTTTGTCTCTATACTGACGTTTTGCCTGTTTGATTGCCTTACGGAGGGAATAACTACACTTTTTGTATTCTGCCATATTCTCAGTCACCTTGCCATGGTTAAATGCGATGGTTCGCGCTTTCAGTTTTGCCCGAATGCTGTCATCTATCCACGGTTTCTGGTTAGGGTAGGTTTTAATAGTTACAGTGGGTACAACATCTCCTATACACTTCCTAATAAACTCAGTCACCGTATGCGTGTATTCGTTGATGTTATTCTCGGAGGCTACCCGTAACACATCCCAATCCGCATGATCAAAACAATCTTGAAGAGTGGATTCCGATTGGTCAGACCAGCGTTGAAGAGTCCTTAGCACGGGTACTTCCTGTTTGAGTTTCTGCCTATAGGAAGGGAGGAACAAAATGGTGTCGTGATCAGATTCGCCGAAAGGAGGGCGGAGGAGGGCCTTGTAGGTATCCCGGAAGTTGGAGTAGCAGTGGTCGAGTGTTTTAGCAGTGCGAGTACTACAGTCAATTTGTTGATAGAACTTAGGTAGCGTTTTCCTCCTTATTAAAATCCCCAGCTACAATACATGCGGCCTCAGGATATGTGGTTTCCAGTTTGCATAAAGTCCAGTGAAGTTCTTTGAGGACCGTCGTGGTATTGGCTTGAGGGGGAATATACACGGCTGTGACTATAACCGAAGATAATTCTCTTAGGAGGTAATACGGTCGGCATTTGATTGTGAGGTATTCTAGGTCGGGTGAACAGAAGGACTTGAGTTCCTGTATGTTATCACAATCACACCATGAGTGGTTAATCATGAAACAATATATTCCCGGAGAGTGTTTTATTATTCCCGGAGAGTGTTTTATTTCTGACTGCGCAATATACTGAGTACCCAGCTGGCTGTATGGACAAAGACAGTATATCCCGAGAGAGACATGTTTCTGTGAAACAGAGTATGTTACAATCCCTGATGTCTCTCTGGCAGGAGATTCTCACCCTGAGCTCGTCTACTTTATTATCCAGACACTGAACATTAGCGAGTAATATACTCGGAAGCGGTGGATGGTGTGCGCGCCTCCTGAGTCGGACTAGAAGTCCACTCTGAATACCTCTTCTCCGCCGGCGGTGTTTTGGATCAACCTCTGGAATCAGTTCAATTGCCCTGGGGGATACGAACAAAGGATCCAATTCGGTAAAGTCGTATTCCCGGTTGTAATGTTGGTGAGTTACTGCCACTCTGATATCCAAAAGTTATTTCCGGCTGTATGTAATTACACAAAAAATGTCCTGGGCTAATAATGGAAGAAATAACACACAAAAAAACAAAAGACTGCAAAGTTTCTTAGGAGCTAGAAGCAGAGCTGCCATGTCTGTTGGCGTCATTTTCCTGAACATGTACTGACAAGTTGCATGTCTCTCCGCACTAACAATGGGAGTCGTTGTCCACAAAGTGGTCTAGCTCCCGCCTATCCTTTCTTTGGATTGGTGGATACAGCTCATTATTGTAAAACATTTAGAATATTCGATGAGGGTTGTTGACGTCAACTGAGAGATGCTATGCTACTAGCCTCATGTCATGAATATGCATAGCCATCTCGAGACAACTCCAATATAAAGTGTTTTTTCTTAAAGTTGACGGGATGTCACGTGTCCTACTTATATCTGACCTGGCAAGAGGTCAGGACAAAATAGTCAGCATGTACATACAATACTTTACATCAACAACAACAACATTTTCCTCTATCAGAGCATTAAACTCAGCAAACGACACCATCTCCTCCAGTTTTCAAGTCGTTTGCAGGTCGTTCCAAGACCAACGAGCGTTGCAGGATAATTATATTTTTCTCTTGTTTTATTTGTGTGTGTGCGTGCGTGTGTGTCGCAGGTGGACATGCCAGTCAAGGCCAATCTGGATGTGAGCGTGTTACCCAATGAGGTGCTCCAGCTCCTTGACTTCCATGATTTTCAGGTGAACGAGATTCCCCAAGGTCAGCTACTCATTCAGGGCTCCTTCCAGAAGTTCAGTGCGGCGAAGGCCGAACTGCGGCAGGTCTTACCCCAGGACACAAACACCCTGCGCCACAGCAGCCCTTCCCCAGCCAGTCTCAATAACCATTCCTCTGGGGTCATTTCCAAATCCTCAATCCTCTGCAACCCATTTCCCAGCCCACAAGCAACAGGGTATGTTGCGGCCAACTTGACCCATACGAGGAACCCATCCCCCAAGCCAGTGGAACCCATCTCCCAGACCCCATCTTGCAGTGAGGTCTTCTTCATAACGGACGCAGATGTGCTCCGTTATGCCCTGTGCTTCTGGAAAAAGGACATTGATTCCATTCTTGGAGGCCACACAACTCAAAGGGATGTAAAGCCAGCTGAAAGTTCAGATCTCCGTTATGTTTTCCTTGAAGGGAAGAGCCCAGAGAGGGCTATGGAAAAGCTGCAAGGTTTTCTCACCAAGCTCAATTTAACACTACGAACCCAAGAAATCCCACTGTGGACACTCGATCGCTACCGACAGGTTAGAATTCATAAGCTGGTTGAGAAGTATAATATAATTGATCCTATCAGGTTGAAGATCTCCTCCGCCTTGTAGGACCATCCAAGGACAGTTGTGAGATGAAGCAGATGCTCCTGGGAAAACCCATAGACCTGCTACCAGCCGGGCTAACAAGCAGGGTACTGGACAGGTACTCAAGAGACAGGAGAAGCGGTGCTCCCATCCTTGACCCAGTACCTGAACCTGTGGCTGCTGCTGCACCAGTTAACTAGTAAATTAACTACCTTTTGCAGTAGCTTGGTGGCAGTTGAACTAAATTCAAACCTAGATGGTGTTTGCAGTAGTTCATTACTTTTTGCCATGTAGCGATGTAGCTAACTACTGGAACTACACACTGCTTTTTCACCAACCTGTTTCTCACTTGAAACATCATTTTTTTGTGTTTAGGCTATATTACACATTCTGTTAATACATGACCCCAAAGTGATCTGTTCGTGCAATTTGTAGTGTGACATTTCAGATTTAGATATGATACTTTTTCACGAAGTAGTTTGGATGTAGTGAACTACATTTTCAAAAATAACTTTTGTTAAATAAACTGTTTTTCTCAGCTTCTTCCAGTGTGAAGTAATTGGTAGCTTGCTAAAGTATATATTTTCTGAGTAGCCTTCCCAACACCGCAAAGAACCAGGGTGAGCTCCCCACCCCAAAATGGTGGAACAAGCTTCCAGTTCCCCCTAAAGTCAGGCCAGCTGAGTCACTGCCCATCTTCCGAAAACATCTGAAAACCCACCTCTTCAAAGAGTATCTTTAACTAACACCCTTTTTGACACTAGCACTAGTCTTGTCTTACCGGCTCTGACTTTGCTGATAGATAATCTATTGAGGGGACAAAATGTACTTACTATGACTGTGAATATGTGGTTGTCTCACCTAGATATTTTAAAACGGATGCACCAACTGTAAGTGGCTCTGGATAAGAGCGTCTGCTAAATGACTAAAATGTAAACGTAAAAAATGTTACATGGAAGGGTTGTGCAAGGGGCTGCAGTAGGCACCTACCCCCAGTCACAGCGGAAGAAGTCACTGATTCCCATCCAAAAGTAAAGGAGCCGTAGAGTTACACAGGGGGGGGGGAGTTGTGGTGGTGCCCTCTGCTGGAACTCTAATGCCAGTGGTGAAAAAATATGTTTAAAAGTCCTACTAGCGCAATAGAATGGAAGAATGTGCTTTCAAGCAAGAAAAAAGGCGGTTACTAAATTAGTTTAGATGCAGACACCTATAATGAAAGTGGCTTGGCCTGTTTATTTCTCGAATGTCTTTAATTTCATAATATGCTGTGGGGTAAAAATGTTCAATGCACGTTTACACACATTTTTGTTTTGTAAGGTTTTTCATCTTGGACGAATTTATTTATGCCTTTTCTAATGTTTTCTTTCTCATGGTATGAATCTATTCTAAATGTGGTTTATTTTTGTTTTTGAGGGATTGATGGCAATACAAATATATTTGTTTAAATTGTATTTTGATCCTTTTAAATATATACAGATGCAAAGGCTGGTAACTATACTCTAGGAGTGGACTTTAAATGTAGCTGTTTAATCATGTTAATCTACTGTATCTGTTTTGATTATGTGGAGCAATTATTTAGAGATGGATCTCATCTTTTTTGTATGGAAACTGTTCCTGAAATTTGGTAATTTTAACTCCTCACACATAAGATTAAAAGCAACACATCATGCTCTGTTTTGACAATTCCTTCGACTTGTCATTGTCTCCACATTTCTCCTCAGTCTGTAACTATGGCAGCCTGGCTCCATACTTTTGCCTTAGTATCTGCCTTAGTACTGTTCTGAGTGTTTAACTTCTGGACCCAGAGTTTCGTGAGCCAGAAGCAGATGAGAGAGGAAGTGCTCACCAGCCTCCCCTCAGCGTCCCTCCCTGCGTAGGAAGTGAGGCGGCCCCACGCAGTCGACATGACGCAACACAACGCACGCTGACAGAGAGAGGAAGTAGTGATCAGAGTTGAGCATGTTAGGAGGGGGTGAGTGGTAGTGCAGTTTATTATAAGTACTTTAAAACAGCCTAGATCACTTATAGAATGCGCACTGATAATCAAGCCTTTCGAGAAGCAAAAAAAAAACTCCAGTGCACTTCAGGAAGTAAAGGTGACAAATAGAACACTAATGACTCCAGAGTATCCTCTTGATTGACATAATGTTAGCCAATGAGAGCCATGATGCTTTATGTTAAACGCCCGCACCGGTAGAAATCCACTTTCTCGAGCTGAAAGAGGATGGCCAGACGATGCAAGTCAATAAGTCATAGTTTTAGGCAAAGTATATATTTGGGCTTGAAGTGACAAAACCGAACTGGAATCTGAAAATGAATACTCACCAGACATGTCACCAATCATGTTTGAGATGCTCTGGATCGACGTGTACGACAGCGTGTTCCAGTTCCCGCCAAATATCCAGCAACTTCGCACAGCCATTGAAGAGGAGTGGGACAACATTCCACAGGCCACAATCAACAGCCTGATCAACTCGATGCGAAGGAGATGTCATACTGCATGAGGCAAATGGTGGTCCTACCTTTTTTTTTAAAGGTATCTGTAACCAACAGATTCATATGTATTCCCAGTCATGTGAAATCCATAGATTAGGGCCTAATTTATTTATTTCAATTGACTGATTTCCTAACATGAACTTTAATTTAGTAAAAATCTTTGAAATTGTTGCATGTTGTGTTTATATTTTTGTTCAGTGTAGCTCATCTTTGGCTACATCAAAGATGGTGGATAAATGAAGATAATTTACTCAGGCCGTTTACCATTGAAAATAATTGTCAGTTCCGGTCTACTTAACGGGGTGGGTCTCCCATAGACACCAATGCAATAGCAGCTGGGTCTGGTCTACTTAGTTCACAAAAGTGTTAAACAAATCAAAATATATTTTATATTTGAGATTCTTCAAATAGCCACCCTTTGCCTTTGTCACGCCCTGGCTCTGGGGACTCTCGTATGTTGAGCCAGGGTGTTTATTTTGTTTAGGTTCTAGTCGTTGTCTATCTATGTTGGCCTGAGTGACTCCCAATCAGAGGCAACGAGTGTCAGCTGGTTGTCTCTGATTGGGAGCCATATTTAACTGTCTGTCTTTCACTTTGTGTTGGTGGTTTCTTGTTCTGATTTGGTTTGTGTTATACTGTAGACGTCACGTTATCGTTGTTGTTTTGATCGTGTGATCACTCTAAATAAATATATAATGTTCGCATTCAACGCTGCGCCTTGGTCTCTCCCTGACGATCGTGACAGAAGAAACCACCAAAACCAGACCAAGCAGCGTGTCCAGGAGCCATCGCTAGCAGATCTCCGTGGCAACCTCGACTGGGTCAAGCCTAGTGAGGAGCAGAGAGGGTGGACTTGGGACCAGTTGAGGAAGAGCTTCGACTGGGTCAAGCCCATTGAGGAGCTGAATGGCGGGAGTTGGAGACAGAGGAGCGAGAGTTGGGCGAGAACGATGGAGGCCTGGCCCACGGGGAGGAGAGACCCCCAGAAATTTTTTAGGGGGGGGCTCACGACGTCGGGGCAGCAGGAGGCCGCGATACAGCGGTCCAGCGGGTTGGCAGAGGAGGCCGCCAGGTTACGGGAGTCACTGGTCACCAGGGGGAAGGAGGTTGTAGAGGCACGGCGAGAGGTACTGGCGTGTGTTGCCAGTCCGGTCCGGCCTGTTCCTGATCCCCACGTAGGGCCAGTGGTGTGTGTTCCCAGTACGGTCCGGCCTGTTCCTGCCACTCCCACCAAGTCAGTGGTGCGTTTCGTCAGCCCGGCGCGGCCCGTTCCTGCTCCCCGCACCAAGTCAGTGGTGCGCGTCGTCAGCCCGGTCCGGCCCATTCCTGCTCCCCGCACCAAGTCAGTGGTGCGCGTCGTCAGCCCGGTCCGGCCCATTCCTGCTCCCCGCACCAGGTCAGTGGTGCGCGTCGTCAGCCCGGTCCGGCCCATTCCTGCTCCCCGCACCAAGTCAGGGGTGCGCTTCGTCAGCCCGGTCCGGCCCATTCCTGCTCCCCGCACCAAGTCAGGGGTGCGCTTCGTCAGCCCGGTCCGGCCCATTCCTGCTCCCCGCACCAAGGCAGTGGTGCGCTTCGTCAGCCCGGCTCGGCCCGTTCCTGCTCCCCGCACCAAGTCAGTGGTGTGCTTCGTCAGCCCAGTCCGGCCTGTCCCTGCTCCACGCACCAAGCCTACGGTGTGCGTCGTCAGCCTGGTAAGGCCCGTTCCTCCTCCACGCACCAAGCCAGGGGTGCGCGTCGTCAGTCCAGCACAACCCGTGCCTGGGTCATGTCCGGAGCCGGATCCGCCGCCGAGGCGGAGTGCCCACCCGGTCCCTCCCCTGTTGTGGTTGGTTGGCGCGGTCGGAGTCCGCGCCTTTGGGGGGGGTACTGTCACGCCCTGGCTCTGGGGACTCTCGTATGTTGAGCCAGGGTGTTTATTTTGTTTAGGTTCTAGTCGTTGTCTATCTATGTTGGCCTGAGTGACTCCCAATCAGAGGCAACGAGTGTCAGCTGGTTGTCTCTGATTGGGAGCCATATTTAACTGTCTGTCTTTCACTTTGTGTTGGTGGTTTCTTGTTCTGATTTGGTTTGTGTTATACTGTAGACGTCACGTTATCGTTGTTGTTTTGATCGTGTGATCACTCTAAATAAATATATAATGTTCGCATTCAACGCTGCGCCTTGGTCTCTCCCTGACGATCGTGACAGCCTTGATGACAGCTTTGCACACTCTTGGCATTCTCTCGACCAGCTTCACCTGTAATGCTTTTCCAACAGTCTTGAAGGAGTTCCCACATATCCTGAGCACGTGTTGGCTGCTTTTCCTTCATTCTGCCGTCCGACTCATCCCAAACCATCTCAATTGGGTTGAGGTCGGGGGATTGAGGTCGGGGGATGCAGCACTCCATCACTCTCTTTCTTGGTAAAATAGCCCTTACACAGCCTGGAGGTGTGTTGGGTCATTGTCCTGTTGAAAAACAAATTGATAGTCCCACTAAGCCCAAACCAGTTGGGATGGCGTATCGCTGCAGAATGCTGTGGTAGCCATGCTGGTTAAGTGTGCCTTGAATTCTAAATAAATCACAGACAGTGTCACCAGCAAAGCACCCCAACACCATAACATCTCTTCCTCCATGCTTTACGGTGGGAACTACACATGCAGAGATCATCCGTTCACCCACACCGCGTCTCACAAAGACACAGCGGTTGGAACCAAAAATGTCAAATTTGGACTCCAGACCAAAGGACAAATTTCCACCTGTCTAATGTCCATTGCTCGTGTTTCTTGGCCCAAGCAGGTCTCTTCTTATTGGTGTCCTTTAGTAATGGTTTCTTTGCAGCAATTGACCATGAATGCCTGATTCACACAGTCCCCTCTGAACAGTTGATGTTGAGATGTGTCTGTGACTTGAACTCTGTGAAGCATTTATTTGGGATGCAATTTCTGAGGCTGGTAAGGCTAATGAACTTATCTTCTGCAGCAGAGGTAACTCTGGGTCTTCCATTCCTGTGGCGGTCCTCATGACATCCATTTTCATCATAGTGCTTGATTGTTTTTGTGACTGCACTTGAAGAAACTTTCAAAGTTCTTGAAATGTTCCGTATTGACTGACCTTCATGTCTTAAAGTAATGATGGACTGTCATTTCTCTTTGCTTATTTGAGCTGTACTTGCCATAATATGGACTTGGTCTTTTACCAAATAGGGCTATCTTCTGTATACACCCCTTACCTTGTCCCACATGCTGGAAAACACTTGGTTTGTTATTTTTGATTAAAACAAAAACGCTTTTCATAAATACGAATACAGAAATTGTTTTTGTGTGGATTCCACGACGCGGTTAGCTTTTAACAGCTAGGACCGCTATTTCCTGTCCCGGAATCCCGCTTAAGAGACAGGTTGAAGCTTGTATGCAGATGGGATGGCGTATCACTGCGGAATGCTGTGGTAGCCTAACTGTAAGTTGCTCTGGATAAGAGCGTCTGCTAAATGACTAAAATGTAAAAATGTAAATGCTTAACAGAGACGCTAAGCTGCTAGCCATCAAGCTAACAAAGTTGGTACCAGATGAGTTTTGCAATGGAGCCCTCTTTGTCGGGAGAACTAAATGAATGGTTCCAGAGCTGTAGGTGCTGTATCTATTACGCTTTGTTTCGGGACAAACCGGATCACTCTGAGTTCCAATGCGGCAATTGTTTACTTGCCGAGGATTATAGGCTTGAGGTGGCTTCCTTGATAATGCAGGTCGCCAGCCTATGTAAGAAACTGGGGAAAACGCAGAGTGGAATGTTGACATTTTCTACGCTGGTGGCTGGACGTCGTTCGCGCATGCATGGATGCATCTCCGCCTTGTCGTTTTTCTTTATCCGACTGGCCGGTGTTGCCCGGAGCTCCTCCATCTGATAGCGCCGTGGAAGGAGCACAGCATGAGGAGAAAGGCAATCAACGATGGTCGCATGTCACGATCCGTGGAAGCCGAAGACCTCCCACAAAGCAGTCTACACTCTCAACGAGAGGCCCGGAGCGGATACAAACAACTAATAGTTTCGCCGTCCTGGAGCCTGATCTTCCTGCACCTTCGTCGCTGGGGGTGCCTGTGTCTGTGGCCGCAGTGCCTACTACTACGATTTCGAAGTCGACGATGGCAACCTTCCGTCCCTGCTCTGGATCGAGTGGGGCTTCTCCATCTGTCGGAGGCCTGCATCCTGTGAAGCGTGGGAGTGGGCGAATTTCCTCATCCTTCTGGCCAGCCGTGATTTTGGGCAGCTCCATGGTAAGAAATGTGAGCGTTCCTGGTGCAAAAACAATGTCCTATCCCGGAGCTCGAGTAAATGACATTACTAAGCTGCTCCCGAATGTATTATGTCAGGACATGGAAATCGATTCTATCATAGTCCATGTGGGTTTTAAGGACATTATGAAGGGCAGCTCTGAACAGTTGAAACTGGATTTTAAAGAGCTGATTGACTCTCTGCTAGACACTAACAAAAAACCCATCATATCTGGCCATGTGCCTTCTCTGAATCTTGGCATTGAACGCTTTAGCAAGATTCTTGCTCTTCACAACTGGCTACGTGATTATTGCAGCTCAATGGGTGTAACTTTTGTTGACAATTTCGATACCTTTTGGAAACAAAACACGTTTTTTAAGGAGGATGGGATCCACCCAAATCATTTGTGTTCCTGGATCCTTTCACAGCATTATAAGGCTGTGTTGAGACAATGACTTAGCAATGACCCAAGCCCAGCTCAGCTAATCCCTACCATTGTGACGCAGAGTTGTCAAAATGCTTCAGCAAATGTACATCAGGGGCATTGGTATTCACAATATAAGTAACCTAATTTATGTCCCTCTAACTGCCCTGAATGCCACTGCTGATCCTACAGCTATTGTGTGCAGTAATCTAAATGCCTGGCTATGAAAAGCAAAGTGACATTTACTCCTGATGTAATGACCTGTTGCAACCTCTACAACCACTGTGATTATTATTTGACCCTGCTGGTCATCTATGAACGTTTGAACATCTTGGAGAAAGATCTGGCCGTACCCTTATAATCTCCACCCGGCACAGCCAGAAGGGGACTGGCCACCCCTCAAAGCCTGGTTCTTCTCTAGGTTTCTTCCTAGGTTTCTGCCTTTCTAGGGAGTTTTTCCTAGCCACCGTGCTTCTACATCTGCATTGCTTGCTGTTTGGGGTTTTAGGCTGGGTTTCTGTATAGCACTTTGTGACATCTGCTGATGTAAAACGGGCTTTATAAATAAAATGTGATTGATTGATTGATTCATCATGTGCCTAAGAACCAGATGTATACTGTTAGCACTGAGCCGGTGTGCCCGAGGAGGCAGTCCACTGTGTGCAGCTCACTGTGCACTAACGTAAAGAACATGAGCCCATCTACTGCTGCTAAGCTTCCCAGTAAAGCAATAAAAACAAGTAAACATCCCAGAAGAAAAGTGCTCAAAATAGCCCATGTTAACATATGTAGCTTAAGAAACAAGGTTCATGAAATCAATAATTTGCTATTAACAGATGATATTCATATTCTGACTATCTCTGAAACACACTTAGATAATATATTTGATGATACAGTGGTAGCAATACAAGGTTATAACATTTACAGAAAATATAGAAATGCCAATGGTAGAGGTGTTGCTGTTTATTTTCAGAACCACATTCCTGTGAAGATTAGAGACGATCTCATGTTAAATACTGTTGAAGTAATATGGCTACAGGTTCATCTGCCTCACCTACAGCCAATTCTGGTGGGAAGCTGCTATAGACCACGAAGTGCTAACAGTCAGTATCTGGATAACATGTCTGAAATGCTTGATAATGTATGTGATATCAATAGAGAGGTATACTTTCTGGGTGATTTAAATATTGACTGGCTTTCATCAGGCTGCCTACTCAAGAGAAAGCTTCAAACTGTACCCAGTGCCTGCAACCTGGTTCAGGTTATCAGTCAACCTACCAGGGTGGTTACAAACAGTACAGGAATTAAATCATCAACATGTATTGATCATATCTTTACTAATGCTGCAGAGATTTGTTTAAAAGCAATATCCAAATCCATTGGATGTAGTGATCACAATATAGTAGCCATATCTAGGAAAACCAAAGTTCCAAAGGCTGGGCCTAATATTGTGTATAAGAGGTCATACAATACGTTTTGTAGTGATTCCTATGTTGTTCATGTAAAGAATATATGTTGGTCCGTGGTGTGTAATGAGGAGCAAACAGACACTGCACTTGACACATTTATGAAATTGCTTATTCCAGTTACTAATAAGCATGCACCCGTTAAGAAAATGACTGTAAAAACGGTTAAATCCCTGTGGATTGATGAGGATTTGAAAAATGGTATGGTTGAGAGGGATGAGGCAAAAGGAATGGCAAATAAGTCTGGCTGCACAACTGATTGGAAAACGTATTGCAAATTGAGAAATCATGTAAACTGGTTAAAAAGAAGAAGAAACTACACTATGAAACAAGGATAAATGATATAAAGAATGATAGTAAAAAAGCTTTGGAGCACCTTAGATGACATTTTGGGAAAAAAGGCAAACTCAGCTCCATCATTCATTGAATCGGATGGCTCATTCAACACAAAACCAACTGATACTGCACCCTACTTTAATAATTGTTTAATTGGCAAGATTAGCAAACTTAGGCATGACATGCCAGCAACAATTGCTGACACTACACATCCAAGTATATCTGACAAAATTGTGAAAGACAAGCATTGTAATTTTGAATTCTGTAAAGTGAGTGTGGAAGAGGTGAACACATTATTGTTGTCTATTAACAATGACAAGCCACCGGGGTCTGACAACTTGGATGGAAAATTGATGAGGATAATAGTGGACGATATTGCCACTCCTATTTGCCATATTTTCAATTTAAGCCTACTAGAATGTGTGTGGCCCCAGGCTTGGAGGGAAGCAAAAGTAATTCCGCTACCTAAGAATAGTAAAGCCCCCTTTACTGGCTCAAATAGCCGACCAATTAGCCTGTTACCAACCCTTAGTAAACTATTGGAAAAAAATGTGTTTGACCAGATACAATGCTATTTAACTGTAAACAAATTGACAACAAACTTTCAGCATGCTTATAGAGAAGGACATTCAACAAGCACAGCACTTACACAAATGACTGATGATTGGCTGAGAGAAATTGATGATAAAAAGATTGTGGGGGCAGTTTTGTTACACTTCAGTGCGGCTTTTGACATTATCGATCATAGTCTGCTGCTGGAAAAACGTATGTGTTATGGCTTTACACCCCCTGCTATAATGTGAATAAAGAGTTGCTTGTCTAACAGAACACAGAGGGTGTTCTTTAATGGAAGCCTCTCAAACATAATGCGGTCCTCTGTAGCTCAGCTGGTAGAGCACGGCACTTGTAACGCCAAGGTAGTGGGTTCGATCCCCGGGACCACCCATACACAAAAAAAGTATGCACGCATGACTGTAAGTCGCTTTGGATAAAAGCGTCTGCTAAATGGCATATTATATTATTATATTATAATCCAGGTACAGTGCCTTGCAAAAGTATTCATCCCCCTTGGTAGTTTTCCTATTTTGTTGCATTACAACCTGTAATTTAAATAGATTTTTATTTGGATTTCATGTAATGAACATACACAAAATAGTCCAAATTGGTGAAGTGAAATGAAAAAAATAACTTGTTTAAAAAAATTTGAACAAATAAATAACGGGAAATTGGTGCGTGCGTATGTATTCACCCCCTTTGCTATGAAGCCCCTAAATAAGATCTGGTGCAACCAATTACCTTCAGAAGTCACATAATTAGTTAAATAAAGTCCACCTGTGTGCAATCTAAGTGTCACATGATCTCAGTATATATACACCTGTTCTGAAAGGCCCCAGAGTCTGCAACACCGCTAAGCAATGGGCACCACCAAGCAAGCGGCACCATGAAGAGCAAGGAGCTCTCCAAACAGGTCAGGGACAAAGTTGTGGAGAAGTACAGATCAGGGTTGGGTTATAAAAAAAGTGGAAAGAATATGGCACCACAACAACCCTGCCAAGAGAGGGCCGCCCACCAAAACTCACGGACCAGGGAAGGAGGGCATTAATCAGAGAGGCAACAAAGAGACCAAAGATAACCCTGAAGGAGCTGCAAAGTTCCACAGCGGAGATTGGAGTATCTGTCCATAGGACCACTTTAAGCCGTACACTCCACAGAGCTGGGCTTTATGGAAGAGTGGCCAGAAAAAAGCCATTGCCTAAAGAAAAAAAAAGGCAAACACGTTTGGTGTTCGCCAAAAGGCATGTGAGAGACTCCCCAAACATATGGAAGAAGGTACTCTGGTCAGACGACACTAAAATTGAGCTTTTTGGCCATCAAGGAAAACGCTATGTCTGAAGCAAACCCAACACCTCTAATCCCCCCGAGAACACCACAGTGAAGCATGGTGGTGGCAGCATCATGTTGTGGGGATGTTTTTTATCAGCAGGGACTGGGAAACTGGTCAGAATTGAAGGAATGATGGATGGCGCTAAATACAGGGAAATTCTTGAGGGAAACCTGTTTCAGTCTTCCAGAGATTTGAGACTGGGACGGAGGTTCACCTTCCAGCAGGACAATGACCCTAAGCATACTGCTAAAGCAACACTCGAGTGGTTTAAGGGGAAACATTTAAATGTCTTGGAATGGCCTACTCAAAGCCCAGACCTCAATCCAATTGAGAATCTGTGGTATGACTTAAAGATTGCTGTACACCAGCGGAACCCATCCAACTTGAAGGAGCTGGAGCAGTTTTGCCTAGAAGAATGCGCAAAAATCCCAGTGGCTAGATGTGCCAAGCTTATAGAGACATACCCCACGAGACTTGTTTCTGTAATTGCTGCAAAAGGTGTCTCTACAAAGTAGAGGGGGGGTGAATAGTTATGCATGGTCAAGTTCAGTTTTTTGTATTTTTTCTTGTTTGTTTCACAATAAACAATATTTTGCATCTTCAAAGTGGTAGGCATGTTGTGTAAATCAAATAATACAAACCCCCCAAAAAATCAATTTTAATTCCAGGTTGTATTGCAACAAAATAGGAAAAATGCCAAGGGGGGTGAATACTTTCGCAAGCCACTGTAATTACTTGACACATTGGAAAGAATTTACAAAAAAACAGCGCAAACTAGAGTGCTATTTGGCCCTAAACAGAGAGTACACCGTGGCAGAATACCTGACCACTGGGACTGACCCAAAATTAAGGAAATATTTGACTATGTACAGACTCAGTGAGCACAGCCTTGCTATTGATAAAGGCCGCCGTAGGCAGACCTGGCTCTCAAGAGAAGACAGGCTATGTGCACACTGCCCACAAAATGAGGTGGAAACTGAGCTGCACTTCCTAACTTCCTGCCAAATGTATGACCATATTAGAGATACAAACTTCCTGTAGTGGCGATTCCCTATGAAAAGCCACTGGCACAGGAGAGAGCTGTCCATAACACGTCCACAAAAATCAGCTTTCCAAACGTTCCTCATTTTGGGTGAAATTCCCATTTAAAATATAAATAGCTCCAAAACACATATTCCTATAGAAAAGGTGCAGAGAAATGCATTCTATAAGCTGTATCTGTGATACGGTTAGAACTGTATGTTCTCTCCTCTCACCTGTGCTAACCTTTCCTGGTCACCTGTGCTACCTATATATACACACGTGACCAGTGACCCATGACCCCAACATAGTCCCCTCTAGTGTACAAAACAAGTACAAATAACCCTTGACAGACAACATATACATGCCAGAACACACCGGCCCCTAATTGTTCTCTGACTTAGCCAAGAAACAATTATACAAAAGCAAAAAAAGGAGCCAACAATGTACGTGTGTGTTATGTGTCTTCTTGGAGGGATGATCTTCAGGGCCAGAGGTCGCTAGCACTTGGCCCCAGCTCAGCCTGTAACAAGGTAAGATCTGTAGTAGTTAGACGGGTCGTCCAAGGCAGCATCCTGTAGCACTCAGTTTGCCATTCCTGATGGAGTGGGCAGTAACAGCAGGGCAACCAATCAGCCAACTTCTCCTAAAGGGACCACCAGAGACCCACACCAATTGGGTCCCAGCGGTGTGGGGTCCATCTCCAACACTGTCGTCATCAGCAGGGTCGATGGCCTGTTGAGCATCGCTGCCAAACAGCAACTCAATGCCGGACCCTGCTGTACATAGTCAGACAGCCCCTGTTTCACACAGTCCACAATTTGAGTCTTTTGAAATTATTTTCATATCTGTCCATTTTCTTAAATGTTCTGCGAATATCTTCAGTAATCATTTCATCAGAGCAGTTGCTCTGGGAGAGAACATTGTTCTCCACATCCTTTCCAATCCATCTTCATCTCACCCTTTCACCAGAATGTGTATCAAATACTTGTTCTCCCCACTGTACATCCAGTATGAAAAAATTTATGCACTCACTAACTGTAAGTCGCTCTGGATAAGAGCGTCTGCTAAATGACTAAAATGTCAACACCGATGTCCTTTGATGAGCAATGGCACGGGAGATTTGGCTCCTGGATTCTTCTTGTTTCTCCGGGAAATGTTTGCCACAATCCTTGTTCGTTGTTAAAGGCATAGCACAAATGATCCCAATAATCCGACATGCTGCATGCAATGATCCATTAGTCCAATTTCCAACAAGAGTTAAGTTCTTACTTTTGTAGTGGCGATTCGCTATGAAAAGCCACTGGCATGGAGCAGTTTATGGAGAACCTGAAGCTGAGGTAAGGCCTAATTAGAGAGACTGGGGTAGAGAGTAGGCCTGATGGTGACTCTGGTCGAGGAAAGGAGGTTGAGTAGGACTGAGGAGGAAGTAGATATAACACAGGGATGGAGATGAGAGGAGGCTGTCATGGTGGCTGTGGCACGATGGATTACTTTATCAGCCTTCAGTCCCCTTCAACCTCGCAACAATGGCAACTTTTCCTCCCTTATCCTCTAAAAGTCTATGCCGTTGGGGGTGGTCATACCATGGATTAATTAGGTACAGTGCATTCGGAAAGTATTCAGACCCCTTGACTTTTTCCACATTTTGTTACGTTACAGCCTTATTTTACAATGGATTAACATTTTTAAAAATCCTCATCAATCTACACACAATACCCCATAATGACAAAGTGAAAACATGATTTTGCAAACAATAAATCAATAAAAAATACCTTATTTACATAAGTATTCAGACCCTTTGATTTGAGACACGGAATTGAGCTCAGGTTTATCCTGTTTCCATTGATCATCCTTGAGATGTTTCTACAACTTGATTGGAGTCCACCTGTGGTAAATTCAATTGATTGGACATGATATGGAAAGGCCCACATCTGTCTATATAACGTCCCATAGTTGACAGTGCATGTCAGAGCAAAAACCAAGCCATGAGGTATAAGGAATTGTCCGTAGAGCTCCGAGACAGGATAGTGTTGAGGCACGGATCTGGGGAAGGGTACCAAAAAATGTCTGAAGCATTGAAGGTCCCCAAGAACACAGCGGCCTCCATCATTCTTAAGAGGAAGTAGTTGGAACCACCAAGACTCTTCCTAGAGCTGGCCGCCCGGCTAAACTGAGTAATCGGGGGAGAAAGGCCTTGGTCAGGGAGCTGACCAAGAACCCGATGGTCACTCTGACAGACCTCCAGTGTTCCTCTGTGGAGATGGGAAAACCTTTCAGAAGGACAACCATCTCTACAGCATTCAGGCCTTTATGGTAGACTGGCCAGACGGAAGCCACTCCTCAGTAAAAGGCACATGACAACCCACTTGGAGTTTGCCAAAAGGCACTTGAAGGACTCTCAGACCATGAGAAACAACATCCTCTGGTCTGATGAAACCAACATTGAACTCTTTGGTCTGAATGCCAAGCGTAACATCTGGAGGAAACCTGGCACCATCCCTACGGTGAAGCATGGTGGTGGCATCATCAAGCTGTGGGGATGTTTTTCAGCGGCAGAGACTGGGAGACTAGTCAGGATCAAGGGAAAGATGAACGGAGCAAAGTACAGAGCGATCCTTGATGAAAACCTGCTCCAGAGCACTCAGGACCTCAGACTGGGGCGAAGTATCACCTTCCAACAGGACAACGATCCTAAGCACACAGCCAAGACAACGCAGGAGTGGCTTCGGGACAAGTCCCTGAATGTCCTTGAGTGGCCCAGCCAGAGCCCGGACTTGAACCCGATCGAACATCTCTGGAGAGACCTGAAAATAGCTGTGCAGTGACACTCCCCATTCAACCTGACAGAGCTTGAGAGGATCTGCAGAGAAGAATGGGAGACACTCCCCAAATACAGGTGTGCCAAGCTTGTAGTCATACCCAAGAAGACTTGAGGCTGTAATCGCTGCCAAAGGTGCTTCAAAGGGTCTGAATACTTATGTAAATGTTATATTTCAGTTTTCTATTTCTAATATATTTGCATTTCTAAAAAACAGTTTTTGCTTTGTCCTTATGGGATATTGTAGTTAGAATGATGAGGGGGGAAAAAACGATTTAATCCATTTTAGAATAAGGCTGTAACTTGTGAGCGTCGTAGAGCAAACCGTTCGTACGCTACAGACGTTTTTTTGTGTGAGAAAACCGATTTTAAACCCAGCTATAGCTCGGCCACCTTCCACCGCAGATGCGGAAGGCCCACATAGGCAGAATCGGCAGATTGCGACGCAGCCCATACAAAAACATCTCTAGTTTAAACTGACTGTTTTTGATGGGGATTTTTTTATTGTGTTACTTAGATTGACACTCGTGTGACGCTTAAGGATTAAAGCTATAAACTCTTTATTGTTTGTCCCTAAGTGAAGACGTTGACGTGTAGAGAACAAGGGAAAAAGGAGGAGGATGACTCATTTCTGGTTTGACTTTCCCACCCTCTCTCAGTGGTATGAAAATATACGGTCCCATTAGTTTGGTTATCGCCATAGAAACAGTCACATAAATAGATGCATAGTCAAGTCAAGAAAACTTTTAAAAGTTCATATTCTGTTAACCTTTTACACTCATACCCTTATAAGGTTTGAAAATGCCAGGTTTGGCCACTGATAAGCGCCTAAATTGGAATGCAGTGGCTTTACAGTAACATGCTATACATGACGTCAGAGCTCAGGGTCTGTGCTTCCCAGCTCTGTACGGGTTTTGACTGACAGCCGTTCTGAACTAGAGCACAAGAAGTTGTCCCCATCCCTCCCGCTGATTTGGCAACTTTTGCAAATGTTTTGTCGTGAGTGAGGGAAATACTGTAAATTAAGAGGAATATGTATTTTTGAAAGATGAGATGTTGAGGATTATAATAAATACCGCTTTGATGTCATACAAACAAGCCAAACACCCGTGAGTCCAAATGTGCACTCCACATTTCCATGTCATAAAACTCATGTCATATACAGTGTCAACGTTTATGATCACTATGTTTGATGTACAGTTCCAAGATCACATGACGTCATACCCTCGGTTGTTCTGAACAGAATGAGCCTATGTTTGTTTATTGTGATGAAAATATGTCACGGAACACGCACCTGAATGCACTCGTGATTCCTTTCTATACGCAGCAAAATTACAATCTGTTTCTCCGAATTGCCTTGTGAAAGCCTAACACTGTAAGATCGTATTTTATAACTTAACTAGTAATGTTGGCAATAGACCAAGCTTTCAAATGGCACCCAACTGACCCAGATCGCGATTTAAAATGGGCCGTTTTTTTTATTGCTTAAACAACAGTAATTGTGTGTTACAAAACAAAACAACTACAAGTGTGCTTGCTATAGTTCCACAATATCACAGCTAGGAGAGCTCAAAAAAGCACCTTATAGTTTAAGATTGTTCTTTGTGTCATAAAAGTGCATTAAAATGAACTGTGCACACTTTGGAGAGGTGTGTGGCCACTTGGAGACACCAGTTAGTCCTCAGTCAAACCCGTTGTCATTTATTTGTCTTCTGTTGCACCTTTCCCACATTTTCCAAGAATATTCTTATCAATACACATAAGATCAACAGTGTATTGTTTGGATTCAGTCTTGTCTCAGGTGAACTGTTGTGTCCTCAACTTTTGGTCTAATAATTTTCCCATAATCTCCAAACTGTACCCTTTCAATTGCAACTATGCTTATGCATTTTCATATTTGTTTTCTGTAAGAAACATTTACATTGAGCCATATCCATATTGGCCAATTCCCATGAGTGTAAAGGGTAAAAATAATAATAAAAAAAAATTATAAAAATTATAAATAATAATTATAAATAATACTAATATCCAAATAAAATTGTTGACTCCTCCTACAGCCGTGGTCAAGTATTGGTCTTCACAAAGTTTGCTGCTTCAGTTTTTTTAGATATTTTTGTCAGATGCTACTATGGTATACTGAAGTATAATTACAAAGCATTCCATAAGTGTCAAAGGCTTTTATTGACAATTACATTAAGAGTCAATATTTGCAGTGTTGACCCTTCTTTTTCAAGACCTCTGCAATCCACTGTCAAGTTGTTATAATTTGTGGGTTTTTGTTTGTCCACCCACCTCTTGAGGATTGACCACAAGTTCTCAATGGGATTAAGGTCTGGGGAGTTTCCTGGCCATGGACCCAAAATGTCGATGTTTTGTTCCCCGAGCCACTTAGTTATCACGTTTGCCTTATGGCAAGGTGCTCCATCATGCTGGAAAAGGCATTGTTCATCACCAAACTGTTCTTGGATGTTTGGGAGAAGTTGCTCTCGGAGGATGTGTTGGTACCATTCTTTATTCATGGATGTGTTCTTAGGCAAAATTGTGAGTGAGCCCACTCCCTTGGCTAAGAAGCATCCCCACACATGAATGGTCTCAGGATGCTTTACTGTTGGCATGACACAGGACTGATGGTAGCGCTCACCTTGTCTTCTCCGGACAAGCTTTTTTCCGGATGCCCCAAACAATCGGAAAGGGGATTCATCAGAGAAAATGACTTTACCCCAGTCCTCAGCAGTCCAATCCCTGTACCTTTTGCAGAATATAAGTCTGTCCCTGATGTTTTTCCTGGAGAGAAGTGGCTTCCTCGCTGCCCTTCTTGACACTAGGCCATCCTCCTTCGCCTCACTGTGCGTGCAGATGCACTCACACCTGCCTGCTGCCATTCCTGAGCAAGCTCTGCACTGGTGGTGCCCCGATCCCGCAGCTGAATCAACTTTAGAAGACTGTGCTGGCGCTTGCTGGACTTTCTTGGGCGCCCTGAAGCCTTCTTCACAACAATTGAACCTCTCTCCTTGAAGTTCTTGATGATCCGATAAATGGTTGATTTAGGTGCAATCTTACTAGCAGCAGTATCCTTGCCTGTGAAGCCCTTTTTGTGCAAAGCAATGAT
The DNA here is from genome assembly GCF_964263955.1 of Coregonus lavaretus. Taxonomy (NCBI): domain Eukaryota; kingdom Metazoa; phylum Chordata; class Actinopteri; order Salmoniformes; family Salmonidae; genus Coregonus; species Coregonus lavaretus. The sequence goes on from NC_139990.1 coordinate 643,513, forward strand.
GACGGCACATGTTTCCTTGCAGGTAACCATGTTTAAGAACAATGATTTCAAGCACCACCCTCCTTTTAAAGCTTCCAGTCTGTTATTCTAACTCAATCAGCATGACAGAGTGATCTCCAGCCTTGTCCTCGTCAATACTCTCACCTGTGTTAACTAGAGAATCATTGACATGATGTCAGCTGGTCCTTTTGTGGCAGGGCTGAAATGCAGTGGAAATGTTTTTTTGGGATTAAGTTCATTTTCATGGCAAAGAGGGACTTAGCAATTAATTGCAATTAATCTGATCACTCTTCATAACATTCTGGAGTATATGCAAATTGCCATCATAAAAACTTAGGCAGCAGACTTTGTGAAAATTAATATTTGTGTCATTCTCAAAATGTTTGACCACGACTGTATACTATTTGTGACCAAAACATAAATTGTAGAAAAGCACTTTAAAAAACCCACCTCGAACTTGTATCTCAAACAGACTGTTCATAGAACATGACGTCATCTCTCTAAGGAGGATGAGCTGGCCAATTATCGCTCTATAGGAGGATGAGCTGGCCAATCAGCAGTCTACTTGCATGAATAATTTAATGACCGGTATACACCCACACCATTATAACACAGAAGAGCTGCTTTACATACTTAATGAAAATGTCTTGGAAGGAAAACTATTTCACTCATATTGTAAGTAATTATAGGTCATATTTCATAGAAATCTGGAAACACTGGTCAGTTATTTTAAAGGCAGAATCATAGGGCAAGTTTCCCAGACACAGATTAAGCCTTGTCCTGGACTAGAAAGCACTTTCAGTGGAGATTGAACATGCTTTTTAGTCAGGGACTATGCTTAATATGTTTCTTTTATCTTCTTTTGAAAAGTTATCCACTTTCTACTTTCCATTTTCATACTTGAACATGAATGTTTGATAAAGGTGGTGAAGTTGAGACACGAGAGAGGTCCGTGAATAGATGTTCCTGTGAATTACACCCTGTTAGTTCTGTCGCCCGATAATGGCTCACCTGGGGGCACATATGCTGCTGCATTTATCCACGCTAGCTATCTGACGCAGTGGGGCTGTGTGAATGATGGTGTCATCCATTCTCACTGAACAGAAATAACCCACAATATTTCTCTGTTCTCTTGTCTTGTACTTGAGGTTATGGTGATAGTTAAACTCTATGGTCTTTCTCTCTCTCTCTCTCTCTCTCTCTCTCTCTCTCTCTCTCTCTCTCTCTCTCTCTCTCTCTCTCTCTCTCTCTCTCTGTCTCTGTCTCTGTCTCTCTCTCTCTCTCTCTCTCTCTCTCTCTCTCTCTCTCTCTCTCTCTCTCTCTCTCTCTCTCTCTCCTCTCTCCCTCTCTCCCCCTCTCCCTCTCTCTCTCTCTCTCTCTCTCTCTCTCTCTCTCTCTCTCTGTCTGTCTGTCTGTCTGTCTGTCTGTCTGTCTGTCTGTCTGTCTGTCTGTCTGTGTGTATTCACTACTGTAAGTCAAGGGTGGTGCAGCAGAAGTGGGGTGAGAGGAACTTCTATCAGGTAAATGTTTACTGGTCATTACAGAGCGTCTGCTAAATGACTAAAATGTAAATGTGCAATACAGTCATAAGTAGAAGTGAAGATGACTTAATGATGTCCGGATCTGGTCCAGGAAAATAACGGAGTTTGGAAAGGTTGTTATATGATTTGTCCTCAGAAATATTCATGTTACTTCCTTTTCTACATTGTGTGTTTTGTTGTGTGTCTCCACAGTTACTGCGTGGAGGCTCAGATGATATGTTGAAGTCCCTTCACCTGCACAATGACCCTGCCAACTATGTGTACACCAGAGAAGGAGCTGTCTCCACTGTGAGTACTCCTTCACCCTACTGGTTCTACTTAGTGATGATTACATTATGGTAGCCTGCTGAAGCAGAGTCCACCTTCAGCATGTGTGGGAGTAAATAACGGTGTCTCTCTCTCTCTGTCTCTAGACTTCCAACAACAACCGGTCCAGCCACAAAGCAGTGCTGAGGGCCCTGAATGTGATTGGCTTCTCAGAGGAGGAGATCCACTCCATCTACAGAATCCTGGAGACCATCCTCGTCCAAGTTGGTCACACCGGGGGGCAGAGAGGTCATAGAGAAGGGACATTCTGAGAAGGAGGCCTGCTTCGGCCCGGGATGCTTTCACCAGGGTACTAGGCTGGACACTTATCACTGCAAGACTATTTGTCTTTAAAACTACAATCCCCATCTAATTTTGACTCATTTTTGTGTATTGTGTAGTGTGTACTAACTCAGCTTTCTCACACCTTTTTCTCATGTTATTTCGGGTCACATTCTCCTATCTCTCTCTCTCTCTCTCTCTCTCTCTCTCTCTCTCTCTCCCTCTCTCTCTCCCTCTCTCTCTCTCTCTCTCTCTCTCTCTCTCTCTCTCTCTCTCTCTCTCTCTCTCTCTCTCTCTCTCTCTCTCTCTCTCTCTCTCTCTCTCTCTCTCTCTTGCTGTTTCTCTCTCTCTCTCTCTCTCTCTCTCTCTCCACAAACACACGCCTATATATACACACACTCCACAAACATACACCCAGCACATACAATATTGACACCCAGCACACACGTTTCCCCCTGTGTGTTCCCAGATTGACTACTTTAACAACCAGATCATCGTGGACCTGGAGGAACAGCCTCATAAAGGCATTATGTCTGTGCTGGACGAGGCCTGTCTCTCTGTGGGGAAGGTGACAGACACTGTCTGCCTGGAGAATATGGATGCTAAACTGGGACAACACCCCCACTACACCTCTCGCAAGGTGGGTCAGAACAGCACTGCCTCAAACAGAATAAACTATTTTCCATTCTCCCTAGACATACCTCTAACACAATTACCTCCAACTTTACTTCACTTTCCTATAACCATGTCCCTATAACCCCCATGTCCCTATAACCCCCATGTCCCTATAACCACCATGTCCCTATAACCCCCATGTCCCTATAACCACCATGTCCCTATAACCCCCATGTCCCTATAACCCCCATGTCCCTATAACCACCATGTCCCTATAACCACCATGTCCCTATAACCACCATGTCCTTATAACCACCATGTCCCTATAACCATGTCCCTATAACCCCCATGTCCCTATAACCACCATGTCCCTATAACCACCATGTCCCTATAACCATGTCCCTATAACCACCATGTCCCTATAACCACCATGTCCCTATAACCACCATGTCCCTATAACCACCATGTCCTTATAACCACCATGTCCCTATAACCACCATGTCCCTATAACCACCATGTCCCTATAACCACCATGTCCCTATAACCACCATGTCCCTATAATCCCCATGTCCCTATAACCACCATGTCCCTATAACCACCATGTCCCTATAATCCCCATGTCCCTATAACCACCATGTCCCTATAACCACCATGTCCCTATAACCACCATGTCCCTATAATCCCCATGTCCCTATAACCACCATGTCCCTATAACCACCATGTCCTTATAACCACCATGTCCTTATAACCACCATGTCCTTATAACCACCATGTCCCTATAACCACCATATCCCTATAATCCCCATGTCCCTATAACCACCATGTCCCTATAACCACCATGTCCCTATAATCCCCATGTCCCTATAACCACCATGTCCCTATAACCACCATGTCCCTCTAACCACCATGTCCCTATAACCACCATGTCCCTATAACCATGTCCCTATAACCACCATGTCCTTATAACCATGTCCCTATAACCATGTCCCTATAACCACCATGTCCCTATAACCACCATGTCCCTATAACCACCATGTCCTTATAACCACCATGTCCTTATAACCACCATGTCCCTATAACCACCATGTCCCTATAACCACCATGTCCCTATAACCATGTCCCTATAACCACCATGTCCCTATAACCACCATGTCCCTATAACCATGTCCCTATAACCACTGTCGTGACGTGACTTTCATTAATACGGCGACTGTTGTTTATTGAATCAACTAACTATGTTTAATTGTCACTTGATTAAATTAGTAATGTAACAATTAACTCATTAGGAATTTGGGGCACCACGGAAGATGTTGTTTAACGAGTTACCATCTCCCAAATTAAACGCTTAGAATATATATGTTATATATTGATAACAGTCACTTATCAAATCATTACCTCTTATCAGTCTCATTCTGAACGTTGCGTAATCCTTGAACCTGCAAGAACCCTAACCTTATTGATGAATCAGCAATACACAAATTGGCTTAATTATTTATTTACTAACTAACTAAATGATAACACAGAATACAAACACACACATAGGTTATTGATTACTAATGTAATACAATGATAACAGGTCCCTAGTGACGAACAATAGCATGAATGCTTGGGTAGAAGCAGGGTCAGAATGGAAGGGAGAGTCAGAGATTCAAACTATCGTTGTTACTTTGGAGACTACACTCACAGTAATCATAATACTTATGCACCCTAATAACCGCTCATTCGGATTAGAAATGCAACATGTATTTACGTGTAGCTGTCTTCGATAGTTGAGGTGATGATGTAGGACTCTGGTTTGCCCACCAGAGATCCCAATGTCCTTGGTAGAGTTTCTGGTCATAGTGGTGGTTAGAATGAATACTTCCACGTACCCTGTAGTTCATAGAGTTGATCTGTTAGAATAGATACTTCAGATGTACCAACGGTTGTCTGAGAGGGATTGTCCTTCCCAACTCGTGTCTTTAGTGAAAGTTCTCTAGACGACTATACATGCCAGCTGCAGACTGAGATGATAAGGTCTAGTGCATTGTCTTCTTCTTCTGGGGCTTCCTGGTCTTCTTGGTCTAACCATTTTAAGCCGTGTAGCTTCAGCTTCACGCTTCCTGGTCTAATGTTAATTTGTTTTTCAAGGCTTTTTATGCCCTCGGGGTAAAAGGGGCGTTCCATCATGTTTGTGCTCATCTGGGCGTGGCCACTGACTGAGAACAAATCAATATGGAAAACAATCATCTCATCTAGAATGCTAAAATCACATTGTTATCTTCACAAAAGTATTATTATACTTAATCATTCGTTATATACAACAATTAGATGCAAACCTCATAACTGGGATGTGTACACCCCCAGAGATACAGTTATGTTGTTCCACCATCTTTAATGACATCACAACATAGTAACGAATTTGACATGATTGTTCTTTAAGTCCCCACCGACCATTTCCCACATTCTTTGAAGTAGGAATATTGTTTCATTATCCACTTTTGGATGTTGGAGTCTTGGCGGGAAGACTTCCTTTGTTCCACAGGGAAATTCCCTCTCCCAATACTGCATGGCACTGAAAAGAAAGTTTCTGCAAGGAATTTACAACCGGTCATAAAACTGGCCCCCAGGCGGTGTTCAAACCTTTGCCTAGCTGGCATCTTTGATCCTCAGCCCATGAGGGCAAGTCATGGCACCACCATGTCCCTATAACCCCTATAACCACCATGTCCCTATAACCACCATGTCCCTATAACCATGTCCCTATAACCACCATGTCCCTATAACCACCATGTCCCTATAACCATGTCCCTATAACCACCATGTCCCTATAACCACCATGTCCCTATAATCCCCATGTCCCTATAACCACCATGTCCCTATAACCACCATGCCACTATAACCATGTCCCTATATCCACCATGTCCCTATAACCATGTCCCTATACCCAAGTAGTAACCCCTTCTGCAACTTACACTAAAACCCCACAACTTGAATCATGCTAAGAGGTCCCGAATCCTTCATCTACCTCACTAAAGATGTCTTCTTTCGTTTACTGTCATCATACTGCAACGCCCCCATCAGGACCCAATGGCTGGTTTTACTGTCATCATACTGCAACGCCCCCATCAGGACCCAATGGCTGGTTTTACTGTCATCATACTGCAACGCCCCCATCAGGACCCAATGGCTGGTTTTACTGTCATTATACTGCAACTCCCCCATCAGGACCCAATGGCTGGTTTTACTGTCATTATACTGCAACGCCCCCATCAGGACCCAATGGCTGGTTTTACTGTCATTATACTGCAACGCCCCCATCAGGACCCAATGGCTGGTTTTACTGTCATTATACTGCAACGCCCCTATCAGGACCCAATGGCTGGTTTTACTGTCATTATACTGCAACGCCCCCATCAGGACCCAATGGCTGGTTTTACTGTCATTATACTGCAACGCCCCCATCAGGACCCAATGGCTGGTTTTACTGTCATTATACTTCAATGCTCACATCAGGACCCAATGGCAGGTGTAACTTAAAGGGCTAGTGCAGTGAAAAACATGATTTTCCAGTTTTAAAAAATATATATCTTTCCACACTGAGGTCGAAATAATACTCTGAAATGGTGAAAATGATGATAATGCCCTTTTTGTATAAAAGCTGTTTGAAAAAAATGCCTGGAATTTCAGTCTGTTCAGATGGGATGGAACTTTTGGCCCACTTCATGATGTCATAATGAGATCTGATTATAAATGACCAATTATCTAGTTCATCTTGTCGAGAGGGTGTGCTCTAGACCATTCTATAGACCAATCAAGGCTGTGTATATAAATATCTTCATATTTGTTTCCTTACCGTTTCAAGGGCCAAAGGAGGCTCAGGGAAATAAATTATTAAAATATATTTTGGATTAATTTTGATTAAATAAACATACACAGTCATTCATTAGACATGCAGTGATAATCTAAAAATAAAATTATAAAGACTGCACGGGGGCTTTAAGATGTGATTGTATCTCCCTCTGCCAGCCTATATTACAGAGAGTAACTGTGATGATGATGATGATGACGATGACGTCGATGATGATGATGTTGATGATGATAATGATGATGATGATGATGTCATTTACACTGTAGCTCACGCCCTCAGACAAGACCATGGAGTTCCACAGAGACTTCCGTATCCGCCACTACGCTGGAGACGTCACGTGAGTTACTTACTTACTTATGCTTTTACCTTATTCACTTACTATAATCTCGTTTACTATAATCTAATTTACTATAATCTCATTTACGATAATCTCATTTACTATAATCTCACTTACTATAATCTCATTTACTATAATCTAATTTACTATAATCTCACTTACTATAATCTCACTTACTATAATCTCATTTACTATAATCTCACTTACTATAATCTCATTTACTATAATCTCATTTACTATAATCTCATTTACTATAATCTCACTTACTATAATCTCATTTACTATAATCTCACTTACTATAATCTCATTTACTATAATCTCACTTACTATAATCTCATTTACTATAATCTCATTTACTATAATCTCACTTACTATAATCTCATTTACTATAATCTCACTTACTATAATCTAATTTACTATAATCTCATTTACTATAATCTCACTTACTATAATCTAATTTACTATAATCTAATTTACTATAATCTCATTTACTATAATCTCATTTACTATAATCTCACTTACTATAATCTCACTTACTATAATCTCATTTACTATAATCTCATTTACTGCTAATCTCCTTCATCCCAGAGGATTTAAGGCTGACTCAGCATGCAATTAAAACCACAACCAAAGGTTAAAAAAATGGTGCCATTTGGGACGTATCCCATGATATAGTAAGAAGCTATGGTGGCTCAACAGGTGAAATGTCATGATGACACAGGAAACACAGGAAAGGTCACATGTCATAGGTCAAGATCAATGTTGATTGGATGAAAAGTCAAGGGGAGTAAGTGTAGCTAAAAGCAGCCAACCCAGTACCAGCTCTTAGCGCCTTGGCAACCACTGTTGGCACAAGTATTTCAGGAACTAAATTGAAAAAGTGTGCTGCCCTCAATTTAAGAAATAGCAGGACATTGTCTTGCTGAGGAAAACAGAGAGAAAGGGAGGGAGGGAGAGATGAAGGAGTAGACCAGACTGTTATCCAGTACCAGGGTCTTCCATTGGCTAACACTGTGGGTTGATCCAGTACCAGGGTCTTCCATTGGCTAACACTGTGGGTTGATCCAGTACCAGGGTCTTCCATTGGCTAACACTGTGGGTTGATCCAGTACCAGGGTCTTCCATTGGCTAACACTGTGGGTTGATCCAGTACCAGGGTCTTCCATTGGCTATCACTGTGGGTTTGCAGGATCTACATTGCCCTAAAGTTTAGAAATAGTAGGACATCAAAAGAGTCAGTAAGAGAAGGAGACAGAGAGAGGAAGGGAGGGGGAGAGAGGGAGAGAGAGAGGGAGTAATCATGAAAGAGTCCAGTAGTAATCATGAAAGAGTCCAGTGGGTCTTGCCAAGTGCATGTGACCAGAAATGAGTCAGGGAGTCCAGGTTGACATAATGTCCAACACAACTTCAAAAGCTGAGCAATTAGGTCATGCTTAGTTTACAGTCATCCGTCATCATCAATTAGGTCATGCTTAGTTTACAGTCATCCATCATCATCAATTAGGTCATGCTTAGTTTACAGTCATCCATCATCATCAATTAGGTCATGCTTAGTTTACATTAATCCATCATCATCAATTAGGTCATGCTTAGTTTACATTAATCCATCTTCATCAATTAGGTCATGCTTAGTTTACATTAATCCGTCATCATCAATTAGGTCATGCTTAGTTTACAGTCATCCATCATCATCAATTAGGTCATGCTTAGTTTACATTAATCCATCTTCATCAATTAGGTCATGCTTAGTTTACAGTCATCCGTCATCATCAATTAGGTCATGCTTAGTTTACAGTCATCCGTCATCATCAATTAGGTCATGCTTAGTTTACAGTCATCCGTCATCATCAATTAGGTCATGCTTAGTTTACAGTCATCCATCATCATCAATTAGGTCATGCTTAGTTTACAGTCATCCATCTTCATCAATTAGGTCATGCTTAGTTTACAGTCATCCATCCCGAATCCCAGAGTCTGTCTCTCACACCACGATTATGCACAAGATATCTCTATCGTACTCATCGACTGTGTCTGAAATGGCAGTTTATTCCCTACACTCTTAGAAAAAAATGGTTCCAAAAGGGGTTTTCGGCTGTCCCCATAGGATAACCCTTTTTGGTTCTAGGTAGAACCCTTTTTGGTTCTAGGTAAAACCCTTTTGGGTTCCATGTAGAACCCTTTTGGGTTCCATGTAGAACACTCTGTGGAAAGGGTTTTACATGGAACCCAAAAGGGTTCTACCTGGAACCAAAAACGGTCCTTCAAAGGGTTCTCCTATGGGGACAGCCGAAGGCACCTTTTTTTTTCTAAGAGTGCATGTAGTGCACTACTTTTGACCAGGGCTGTGATGATGGCTGCATCTGAAATGGCACCCTATCCCCTACATAGTGCACTACTTTTGACCAGGGCTCTGAATAGGATTAGAGATTGTTTAAATTCGTCAAGGCTCCTGAGCGGCCATGATGGAAGTCTGTCCCTGTCATGGTGTTGCCCCCCTGTCTGTCTGTCATTCTATCACAGCCTTATCCACAGCCAGGTCCCAGGGCAAAGCCTGCCTCAGCCTTGCTGTCACCCACCATAAGGTCCCCACACCTCCTCTGTGACTGCCACAGTCCCCCTCCCCTCCCCATCCCACCCCTTACTCCTACTAAATATACCCTGCCATGTCCCAGTCCCCCCCCCCCGTCCCCCCGTCCCGTGGCCCCCCAGCACTGACCTACTTTGTCCCTCCCACGACAATGTCTAGGGTTTACCGAGAATGGTGCAACAATTAAAAAACATCCAGTGAGTTGATGAGCGTGGTCGAAGGAGAATGGCAAGAATCGTGCAAGCTAACAGGCGGGCATCTTTGGGGATGAGCTGGAACGGGCTGTTTGCAGCATGAACGTACCGCCGTCCAATCCGCAGCAGGAACGTACCGCCGTCCAATCCGCAGCAACTGCGTGATGCCATGGCGTCAGCACTGTGTTCTCTCTAGAGAGGTTCCTGGAATCTGATCAGGTGGTGTTGATACACACACAGACACACACACACACACACACACACACACACACACACACACACACACACACACACACACACACGTCAGCCTCCATCAGCCTCAGGAATACATCTGTCATACTAACACAAGTATTTAATCTGCCTCTGTCCAGATGTGACAGTCAGGGAGAGACAGGCACAGTACCATGCCTGAGCCGTGTGTCTGTGTGTCTGTCTGTGTGTGTCTGTGTGTGTCTGTAGGTGTGTGTCTGTGTGTGTGTCTGTGTGTGTGTGTGTGTCTGTGTGTGTGTGTATCTGTGTGTGTCTGTGTGTGTGTGTGTGTGTGTCTGTGTGTGTCTGTCTGAGTGTGTTTGTGTGTCTGTGTGTGTCTGTGTGTGTCTGTGTGTGTCTGTGTGTGTGTCTGTGTGTGTCTGTGTGTGTGTCTGTGTGTGTCTGTGTGTGTCTGAGTGTGTGTGTGTGTGTCTGTGTGTGTCTGTGTGTGTCTGAGTGTGTGTGTGTGTCTGTGTGTGTGTGTCTGTAGGTGTGTGTCTGTGTGTGTGTCTGTGTGTGTGTGTCTGTGTGTGTGTGTCTGAGTGTGTCTGAGTGTGTGTGTGTGTCTGTGTGTGTGTGTCTGTGTGTGTGTGTCTGAGTGTGTGTGTGTGTGTGTGTCTGAGGGTTTAGCCTGTCACATCTGTGGATCTAATCCAGTGAAGCAGCCATTTCATGTAATCAGGTTGCACCATGCATCCATTTTTTCTATTTTATTCCTAAGTAGTCCCCACACGGTTGTGTCAAATATCATGGTGCATGGTTCAACTCAATGTTCTCCTGTTTCTCAAATGTAAGCCCTTGGAATGTGTCAGTTTACAGTTTACCTACTAAGCACTGTGACTATTATTCTTGTGCCTGAAGACTCCCTGACTCATTTGAGAGAGAAGTGTTACATCTGTGGAGAAGGGATGGTACTGGCAATATAGTGTCCCAAATGGCACCCTTTCCCCTACATAGTGCACTACTTTTGACCAGAGCCCTATGGGGCAGTAATAGTGCACTACTTAGGGATGCAGCCATAGTCTACCGTTAGGTGAGGGGACATGAGGACTAATGAGGACCTCTTCGATAGCCACTCTTATGTACTCTCTCTCTCTCTCTCTCTCTCTCAATTTTTCAATTTCAATTCAATTTAAGGGCTTTATTGGCATGGGAAACGTATGTTAACATTGCCAAAGCAAGTGAAGTAGATAGTAAACAAAAGTGAAATAAACAATAAATATTAACAGTAAACATTACACTCAGAAGTTTCAAAAGAATAAAGACATTTCAAATGTCATATTATGTATATATACAGTGTTGTAACAATGTGCAAATAGTTAAAGTACAAATGGGAAAAATAAATAAACATAAATATGGGTTGTATTTACAATGGTGTCTCAATGGTGCCTTTCTCTCCCTCTTTCCCTCTCCCATCAAATTATATTGGTCACATACACATATTTAGCAGATGTTATTGCGGGTGTAATGAAATGCTTATGTTCCAACAGTGAAGTAGTATCTAACAAATCACAACAATTCACAACAATACACACAAATCTAAAAGTAAAAGAATGGAAGCAATGTCGGAGTGGCATTGACTAAAATACAGTAGAATAGAATACAGTATATACATATGAAATGAGTAAAGCAGTATGTAAACATTATTAAAGTGACTAGTGTTCCATTATTAAAGTGACCAGTGGTTCCATGTCTATGTATATAGGGCAGCAGCCTCTAAGGTGCAGAGTTGAGTAACTGGTTGGTAGCCGGCTAGTGATGGCTATTTAACAATCTAATGGCCTTGAGATAGAAGCTGTTTTTCAGTCTCTCGCCTTCTCTCTCTTTTCACTCGCTCTTCCAATGTCTCTGTCTATTTCAGATATTCCGTCGAGGGCTTTTTGGACAAGAACAAGGACCCCCTCTTCCAAGATTTGAAAGGGCTCATATATAACAGGTGTCAAATGCAGTGCCTCGTCTGCACACACACACACACACACACACACACACACACACACACACACACACACACACACACACACACACACACACACACACACACACACACACACACACACACACACACACACACACACACACACACACACATTACAAAATGAGAAAGTTCTTGACAGTTCGGGAAATGAGTTCCCATTACTTCACTTGTCACCCTGTCTCCCTCACTCCACTCCTCTCCACCTCTCCTCCCTACTTAATCCTGTCCTTTCAGTACCCTCTCCTATCCTCCCTACTTAATCCTGTCTTTTCAGTACTCTCTCCTCTCCTCCCTACTTAATCCTGTCCTTTCAGTACTCTCTCCTCTCCTCCCTACTTAATCCTGTCCTTTCAGTACCCTCTCCTATCCTCCCTACTTAATCCTGTCCTTTCAGTACTCTCTCCTCTCCTCCCTACTTAATCCTGTCCTTTCAGTACCCTCTCCTATCCTCCCTACTTAATCCTGTCTTTTCAGTACTCTCTCCTCTCCTCCCTACTTAATCCTGTCCTTTCAGTACTCTCTCCTCTCCTCCCTACTTAATCCTGTCCTTTCAGTACCCTCTCCTATCCTCCCTACTTAATCCTGTCCTTTCAGTACTCTCTCATCTCCTCCCTACTTAATCGTGTCCTTTCAGTACCCTCTCCTATCCTCCCTACTTAATCCTGTCCTTTCAGTACCCTCTCCTATCCTCCCTACTTAATCCTGTCCTTTCAGTACCCTCTCCTATCCTCCCTACTTAATCCTGTCCTTTCAGTACCCTCTCCTCTCCTCCTTACTTAATCCTAACCTTTCAGTACCCTCTCCTATCCTCCCTACTTAATCCTGTCCTTTCAGTAGCCTCTCCTCTCCTCCCTACTTAATCCTGTACTTTCAGTAATCTCTCCTCTCCTCCCTACTTAATCCTGTCCTTTCAGTACCCTCTCCTATCCTCCCTACTTAATCCTGTCCTTTCAGTACCCTCTCCTATCCTCCCTACTTAATCCTGTCCTTTCAGTACCCTCTCCTCTCCTCCCTACTTAATCCTGTCCTTTCAGTACCCTCTCCTCTCCTCCCTACTTAATCCTAACCTTTCAGTACCCTCTCCTATCCCCCCTACTTAATCCTGTCCTTTCAGTACTGTCTCCTCTCCTCCCTACTTAATCCTGTCCTTTCAGTACCCTCTCCTATCCTCCCTACTTAATCCTGTCCTTTCAGTACCCTCTCCTCTCCTCCCTACTTAATCCTGTCTTGTCAGTACTCTCTCCTCTCCTCCCTACTTAATCCTGTCCTTTCAGTACCCTCTCCTCTCCTCCCTACTTAATCCTGTCCTTTCAGTACTCCCTCCTCTCCTCCCTTCTTAATCCTGTCCTTTCAGTACCCTCTCCTCTCCTCCCTACTTAATCCTGTCCTTTCAGTGCTGTTTCCATTCCTTCCTACTTAATCCTGTCCTTTCAGTACTCTCTCCTCTCCTCCCTACTTAATCCTGTCCTTTAGTACACTCTCCTATCCTCCCTACTTAATCCTGTCCTTTCAGTACCCTCTCCTATCCTCCCTACTTAATCCTGTCCTTTCAGTACCCTCTCCTCTCCTCCCTACTTAATCCTGTCCTTTAGTACACTCTCCTCTCCTCCCTACTTAATCCTGTCCTTTCAGTACCCTCTCCTATCCTCCCTACTTAATCCTGTCCTTTCAGTACCCTCTCCTCTCCTCCCTACTTAATCCTGTCCTTTCAGTACCCTCTCCTCTCCTCCCTACTTAATCCCGTCCTTTCAGTACTTTCTCCTCTCCTCCCTACTTAATCCTGTCCTTTAGTACACTCTCCTCTCCTCCCTAGTTAATCCTGTCCTTTCAGTACTCTCTCCTCTCCTCCCTACTTAATCCTGTCCTTTAGTACACTCTCCTCTCCTCCCTAGTTAATCCTGTCCTTTCAGTACTGTCTCCATTCCTTCCTACCTAATCCTGTCCTTTCAGTACTCTCTCCTCTCCACCCTACTTAATCCTGTCATTTAGTACACTCTCCTCTCCTCCCTACTTAATCCTGTCCTTTAGTACACTCTCCTCTCCTCCCTACTTAATCCTGTCCTTTCAGTACTCTCTCCTCTCCTCCTTACTTAATCCTGTCCTTTCAGTACCCTCTCCTATCCTCCCTACTTAATCATGTCCTTTCAGTACCCTCTCCTATCCTCCCTACTTAATCCTGTCCTTTCAGTATTGTCTCCTCTCCTCTCCTCAAATCAAATAAAAATAATTGTATTTGTCACATGCGCCGAATACAACAGGTGTAGACCTTACAGTGAAATGCTTACTGACAAGCCCTTAACCAACAGTGCAGTTTTAAGAAAATAAGAGTTAAGAAAATATTTACTAAATAAACTAAAGTAAAAAAAAGTGAGTGAGGCTATATACAGGGGGTACCAGTACAGAGTCAATGTGCGGGGGTACAGGTTAGTTGAGGTAATTGAGGTAATATGTATATGTAGGTAAGAGTATAGTGATAATAAAAAAGAGAGTAGCAGCAGTGTAAAAAAAAGGGAGGGGGTGGGGGGTCGATGCGTATACTGTAGTCCGGGTAGCTATTTGATTAATTGTTCAGCAGTCTTATGGCTTGGGGGTAGAAGCAGTTAAGGAACCTTTTGGACCTAGACTTGACGCTCCAGTACAGCTTGCTGTGCGGTAGCAGAGAGAACAGTCAATGACTTGGGTGGCTGGAGTCATTTACAATTTGTACCAGGCAGTGATGCAACCAGTTAACGCTCTCGATGGTGCAGCTGTAGAACATTTTGAGGATCTGGGGACCCATGCAAAATCTTTTCAGTCTCCTGAAGGGGAATAGGCGTTGTCGTGCCCTCTTCACGACTGTCTTGGTGTGTTTGGACCATGATAGTTTGTTGGTGATGTGGACACCAAGGAACTTGAAGCTCTCGACCCGCTCCACTACAGCCCTGTCGATGTTAATGGGGGCGTGCTCGGCCCTCCGTTTCCTGTAGTCCACGATCAGCTCCTTTTGTCTTGCTCACATTGAGGGCGAGGTTGTTGTCCTGGCACCACACTGCCAGGTCTCTGACCTCCTCTCTATAGGCTGTCTCATCATTGTCGGTGATCAGGCCTACCACCATTGTGTCGTCAGCAAATGTAATGATGGTGTTGGAGTTGTGCTTGGCCACGCAGCCGTGGGTGAACAGAGAGTACAGGAGGGGACTGAGCACGCACCCCTGAGGGGCCCCCATGTTGAGGATCAGCGTGGCAGATGTGTTGTTGCCTACCCTTACCACCTGGGGGCGGCCCGTCAGGAGGTCCAGGATCGTTGCAGAGGGAGGTGTTCAGTCCCAGGGTCCTTAGCTTAGTGATGAGCTTTGTGAGGACTATAGTGTTGAATGCTGAGCTGTAGTCAATGAATAGCATTCTCACGTAGGTATTCCTTTTGTCCAGGTGGGAAAGGCCAGTGAGGAGTGCAATTGAGATTGCATCATCTGTGAATCTGTTGGGGTGGTATGCGAATTGGAGTGGGTCTAGGGTTTCCAGGATGATGGTGCTGATGTGAGGCATGACCAGCCTTTCAAAGCACTTCATAGCTACAGACCTGAGTGCTACTGGGCGGAAGTCAGTTAGGCAGATTACCTTGGCGTTCTTGGGCACAGGGACTATGGTGGTCTGCTTGAAACATGTAGGTATTACAGACTTGGTCCGGGAGAGGTTGAAAATGTCAGTGAAGACACTTGCCAGTTGGTCCGCGCATGCTCTGAGTACACGTCCTTGTAATACATCTGATCCCACGGACTTGTGGAGAACGTGATCACACAGTCGTTCGGAACAGCTGGTACTCTTATGCATGCTTCAGTGTTGCTTGCCTCGAAATGAGCATAAAAGGCTCGTCTGGTAGGCTCGCTTCACTGGGCAGCTCGCGGCTGGGTTTCCCTTTGTAGTCCGTAATAGTTTGCAAGCCCTGCCACATTCGACGAGCGTCAGAGCCGCTGTAGTAGGATTCAATCTTAGTCCTGTATTGACACTTTGCCTGTTTGATGGTTCATCTGAGGGCATAGCGGGTTTTCTTATAAGCATCTGGATTAGTGTCCCACTCCTTGAAAGTGGCAGCTCTAGCCTTTAGTTCAGTGCGGATTTTGTCTGTAATCCATGGCTTCTGGTTGGGATATGTACTTACAGTCACTGTGGAGATGACATCATCGATGCACTTATTGATGAAGCCGGTGACTAAGGTGTTATACTCCTCAATGCCATCGGATGAATCCCGGAACATATTCCAGTCTGTGCTAGCAAAACAGTCCTGTAGCTTAGCATCCGTGTCATCTGACCACTTCAATATTGAGCGAGTCAATGCTTGTAAGCAGGAATCAGGAGGATAGAATTATGGTCAGATTTGCCAAATGCAGGGCGAGTGAGAGCTTTGTACGCGTCTCCGTGTGTTGAGTAAAGGTGGTCTATAGTTTTTTTTTTTGGTTGCACATGTAACATGCTGGCAGAAATGAGGTAAAACGGATTTAAGTTAATCCTGTCCTTTCAGTACCCTCTCCTCTCCTCCCTACTTAATCCTGTCCTTTCAGTACTCTCTCCTCTCCTCCCTACTTAATCACGTCCTTTCAGTACCCTCTCCTCTCCTCCCTACTTAATCACGTCCTTTCAGTACTCTCTCCTCTCCTCCCTACTTAACCACGTCCTTTCAGTACCCTCTCCTCTCCTCCCTACTTAATCACGTCCTTTCAGTACTCTCTCCTCTCCTCCCTACTTAATCACGTCCTTTCAGTACTCTCTCCTCTCCTCCCTACTTAATCACGTCCTTCCAGTACCCTCTCCTCTCCTCCCTACTTAATCACGTCCTTCCAGTACCCTCTCCTCTCCTCCCTACTTAATCACGTCCTTCCAGTACCCTCTCCTCTCCTCCCTACTTAATCACGTCCTTCCAGTACCCTCTCCTCTCCTCCCTACTTAATCACGTCCTTCCAGTACCCTCTCCTCTCCTCCCTACTTAATCACGTCCTTTCAGTACCCTCTCCTCTCCTCCCTACTTAATCACGTCCTTTCAGTACTCTCTCCTCTCCTCCCTACTTAATCACGTCCTTTCAGTACTCTCTCCTCTCCTCCCTACTTAATCACGTCCTTCCAGTACCCTCTCCTCTCCTCCCTACTTAATCACGTCCTTCCAGTACCCTCTCCTCTCCTCCCTACTTAATCCTGTCCTTTAGTACACTCTCCTCTCCTCCCTACTTAATCCTGTCCTTTCAGTACTCTCTCCTCTCCTCCTTACTTAATCCTGTCCTTTCAGTACCCTCTCCTATCCTCCCTACTTAATCATGTCCTTTCAGTACCCTCTCCTATCCTCCCTACTTAATCCTGTCCTTTCAGTATTGTCTCCTCTCCTCTCCTCAAATCAAATAAAAATAATTGTATTTGTCACATGCGCCGAATACAACAGGTGTAGACCTTACAGTGAAATGCTTACTGACAAGCCCTTAACCAACAGTGCAGTTTTAAGAAAATAAGAGTTAAGAAAATATTTACTAAATAAACTAAAGTTAAAAAAAGTGAGTGAGGCTATATACAGGGGGTACCAGTACAGAGTCAATGTGCGGGGGTACAGGTTAGTTGAGGTAATTGAGGTAATATGTATATGTAGGAAAGAGTAAAGTGATAATAAAAAAGAGAGTAGCAGCAGTGTAAAAAAAAGGGAGGGGGTGGGGGGTCAATGCGTATACTGTAGTCCGGGTAGCTATTTGATTAATTGTTCAGCAGTCTTATGGCTTGGGGGTAGAAGCTGTTAAGGAACCTTTTGGACCTAGACTTGACGCTCCAGTACAGCTTGCTGTGCGGTAGCAGAGAGAACAGTCAATGACTTGGGTGGCTGGAGTCATTTACAATTTGTACCAGGCAGTGATGCAACCAGTTAACGCTCTCGATGGTGCAGCTGTAGAACTTTTTGAGGATCTGGGGACCCATGCAAAATCTTTTCAGTCTCCTGAAGGGGAATAGGCGTTGTCGTGCCCTCTTCACGACTGTCTTGGTGTGTTTGGACCATGATAGTTTGTTGGTGATGTGGACACCAAGGAACTTGAAGCTCTCGACCCGCTCCACTACAGCCCTGTCGATGTTAATGGGGGCGTGCTCGGCCCTCCGTTTCCTGTAGTCCACGATCAGCTCCTTTTGTCTTGCTCACATTGAGGGCGAGGTTGTTGTCCTGGCACCACACTGCCAGGTCTCTGACCTCCTCTCTATAGGCTGTCTCATCGTTGTCGGTGATCAGGCCTACCACCATTGTGTCGTCAGCAAATGTAATGATGGTGTTGGAGTTGTGCTTGGCCACGCAGCCGTGGGTGAACAGAGAGTACAGGAGGGGACTGAGCACGCACCCCTGAGGGGCCCCCATGTTGAGGATCAGCGTGGCAGATGTGTTGTTGCCTACCCTTACCACCTGGGGGCGGCCCGTCAGGAGGTCCAGGATCCAGTTGCAGAGGGAGGTGTTCAGTCCCAGGGTCCTTAGCTTAGTGATGAGCTTTGTGAGGACTATAGTGTTGAATGCTGAGCTGTAGTCAATGATCAGCATTCTCACATAGGTGTTCCTTTTGTCCAGGTGGGAAAGGCCAGTGAGGAGTGCAATTGAGATTGCATCATCTGTGAATCTGTTGGAGTGGTATGCGAATTGGAGTGGGTCTAGGGTTTCCAGGATGATGGTGCTGATGTGAGGCATGACCAGCCTTTCAAAGCACTTCATGGCTACAGACCTGAGTGCTACTGGGCGGAAGTCATTTAGGCAGATTACCTTGGCGTTTTTGGGCACAGGGACTATGGTGGTCTGCTTGAAACATGTAGGTATTACAGACTTGGTCCGGGAGAGGTTGAAAATGTCAGTGAAGACACTTGCCAGTTGGTCCGCGCATGCTCTGAGTACACATCCTTGTAATCCATCTGATCCCACGGACTTGTGGAGAACGTGATCACACAGTCGTTCGGAACAGCTGGTACTCTTATGCATGCTTCAGTGTTGCTTGCCTCGAAATGAGCATAAAAGGCTCGTCTGGTAGGCTCGCTTCACTGGGCAGCTCGCGGCTGGGTTTCCCTTTGTAGTCCGTAATAGTTTGCAAGCCCTGCCACATTCGACGAGCGTCAGAGCCGCTGTAGTAGGATTCAATCTTAGTCCTGTATTGACACTTTGCCTGTTTGATGGTTCATCTGAGGGCATAGCGGGTTTTCTTATAAGCATCTGGATTAGTGTCCCACTCCTTGAAAGTGGCAGCTCTAGCCTTTAGTTCAGTGCGGATTTTGTCTGTAATCCATGGCTTCTGGTTGGGATATGTACTTACAGTCACTGTGGAGATGACATCATCGATGCACTTATTGATGAAGCCGGTGACTAAGGTGTTATACTCCTCAATGCCATCGGATGAATCCCGGAACATATTCCAGTCTGTGCTAGCAAAACAGTCCTGTAGCTTAGCATCCGTGTCATCTGACCACTTCAATATTGAGCGAGTCACTGGTACTTCCTGCTTTAGTTTTTGCTTGTAAGCAGGAATCAGGAGGATAGAATTATGGTCAGATTTGCCAAATGCAGGGCGAGTGAGAGCTTTGTACGCGTCTCCGTGTGTTGAGTAAAGGTGGTCTAGAGTTTTTTTTTTTGGTTGCACATGTAACATGCTGGCAGAAATGAGGTAAAACGGATTTAAGTTAATCCTGTCCTTTCAGTACTCTCTCCTCTCCTCCCTACTTAATCACGTCCTTTCAGTACTCTCTCCTTTCTTTCGTTCAGCTGTTCCAACCCTCTTCAAACTATTTTGAGCCTGTGTTTGTTTTTCTAACCTCCCTCCATCTCTGTATCTCTGTATCTCTCTCTCACCCCCCCCCCCCCTCCCACCCCCTGTTCTCTCATGTTGTGGTTCCAACACTGTGCTGAAGGAGATGTGGCCTGATGGTCAGCTGAGCATCACATAGGTCACCAAGCGACCACTGACGGCAGCCACCCTCTTCAAGAACTCCATCGTGGCCCTGGTGGATAAACTGGGCTGCAAGGTTGGTTCTACATGGTTGCTCAATGGTTGGTTACTGGTTGCAACAAACAAGATAGATACTTTTTACTGTTCTGGGCTTTCACCATCAGATTTTGTTAGACATCGAAGTTTGTCCCTGCTAGGCAACGGATGTCACAACAAGAACACTTGGCGCTTCTTTGTTTGTGTGTTTTTTCCGCCTCTGTCACTCTCCATGGTTTTCATTGACCTAGTTCTAAATAATATGAGCTTTACCTCTCTCTCTCTCTGTCATCATCCTCTGGACATTATGGACTAGCCACACCTGTGATTCTAACAGCTGGCCGAATCAACCAGAAATCCTAGAAATATGGATAATATTTATGTGTCAGACAGGATACTGATGTTTGTTTTTGAGAGGTCAGTCAGACGCTGATAACCTGCAGGGATTACGATAGAGAGAGAATGTGAATACCTGGGATAGGATAAAGTAATCCTTCTACCCCCCCCTTACCCCAACCCAAACCCCAACCCCCCAAAAAAAAAAAAAAAAAAAAAATTAAAAATACAAAAAATAATAATAATAATAATAATACAATAAAAAACGGAAGAAATAAAAATTAATACAAAATTTATTTAAAAAAATAATTAAAAAATAACAAAAAACATTGTGAAGTGGTGATCCAACTGGCAATTGTCACACCCTGGCTCTGGGACTATATATGTTGAGCCAGGGTGTGTTCATTCTAGGTGTTGTATTTCTATGTTGGGAGTTCGAGTTTGTGTATTTCGATGTTGGCCTGAGTGACTCCCAATCAGAGGCAACGAGTGTCAGCTGTGGCTGGTTGTCTCTGATTGGGAGCCATATTTATACTGTCTGTTTTCCCTTTGTGTTTGTGGGTTCTTGTTTCTAGTCTGTTTGTGTTAGACCGTGAACTGTCACGTTATCGTTTTGTTGGTTTTGATCGTGTCTCTTAATAAAGAGTATGTTTGCCTGCAACGCTGCGCCTTGGTCCTCCTCTGTAGACGACGATCGTGACAGAAGAACCCACCAACACAGGACCAAACAGCGGGTCCAGGAACACACGCAGGAGGTAACGCTGGTGGATGTCCTCCTCGGCTGGGGACAGATTACGAAGGAGGAGGCCGTCCGGTACCGGAAGGCGATGAAGGGGGAGACCCAGGCAGGAGTGAGAAGCGGCGTCAACCGGGCCGTGGTCGGACAGGCGAGAGGCACCCCCAATAATTTTTTAGGGGGGGGCACACGGCATGGGCGACTGGGCAGCAGGAGGCTGCCACAGGGCGAATTGGGAGATTAGGAGAGGAGGCCACCGGGTTTTGGGGGCCAGAAGGCAGGTTGGCGGAGCCTGGATGGAGAGCAGATCCAACTCCCCGTACTCAGGCATGGGAGCATGAGACTGGGCAGGCGGAGCTGCGCACTGTGCCACGAGTGGTCCGGCATAGTCCGATACGTCCTGTGCGAGCACCCCGCACGTGTTGTGCGAAGGTGGGCATGCAGCCAGGACGGAGTGTGCCGGCTCAGCGCTCGTGGCCTCCAGTGCCTCTCCTCGGTCCCGGATATCCTGCGCCAGTGTCACGTGCTGTTATGCCAGTACGGGTACACAGCCCTGTACGTCCTGTGCTGATGCCTCACACAGAGTGTGTGAAGGTAGGCATTCAGCCAGGACGGGTTGTGGCAGCTCTCCACTCCAGGTCTCCTATCCGTCTCCACAGCCCGGTCTGGCCTGTCCCTGCTCCTCGCACCAAGCCTACGGTGTGCGTCGCCAGCCCGGTTCGGCCTGTCCCTGCTCCACGCACCAAGCCTACGGTGTGCGTCGCCAGCCCGGTTCGGCCTGTCCCTGCTCCACGCACCAAGCCTACGGTGTGCGTCGCCAGCCCGGTCCGGCCTGTCCCTGCTCCACGCACCAAGCCTACGGTGTGCGTCGCCAGCCCGGTCCGGCCTGTCCCTGCTCCTCGCACCAAGCCTACGGTGTGCGTCGCCAGCCCGGTCCGGCCTGTCCCTGCTCCTCGCACCAAGCCTACGGTGTGCGTCGCCAGTCCGGCCCGGCCTGTCCCTGCTCCATGCACCAGACCAGGGGTGCGCATCGTCAGCCCGGTCCGGCCTGTTCCTACTCCACGCACCAAGCCAGGGGTGCGCATCGTCAGCCCGGGCCGGCCCGTTCCTACTCCACGCACCAAGCCAGGGGTGCGCATCGTCAGCCTACGCATCGTCAGCCTACTCCACGCACCAAGCCAGGGGTGCGCATCGTCAGCCCGGTCCGGCCCGTTCCTACTCCACGCACCAAGCCAGGGGTGCGCATCGTTAGCCCGGTCCGGCCCGTTCCTACTCCACGCACCAAGCCAGGGGTGCGCATCGTCAGCCCGGTCCGGCCCGTTCCTACTCCACGCACCAAGCCAGGGGTGCGCATCGTCAGACCGGACCAGGGGCGCCACGGGGGGATGGTGGAAGGGTGGTGGGAAAGCCCGGAGCCAGAACCGCCGCCGAGGAGGAATGCCCACCCAGCCCTCCCCTGTTTTGCTCTGGTTGAGGCGCGGTCGCAGTCCGCGCCTTTAGGGGTGGGGGTACTGTCACACCCTGGCTCTGGGACTATATATGTTGAGCCAGGGTGTGTTCATTCTAGGTGTTGTATTTCTATGTTGGGAGTTCGAGTTTGTGTATTTCGATGTTGGCCTGAGTGACTCCCAATCAGAGGCAACGAGTGTCAGCTGTGGCTGGTTGTCTCTGATTGGGAGCCATATTTATACTGTCTGTTTTCCCTTTGTGTTTGTGGGTTCTTGTTTCTAGTCTGTTTGTGTTAGACCGTGAACTGTCACGTTATCGTTTTGTTGGTTTTGATCGTGTCTCTAATAAAGAGTATGTTTGCCTGCAACGCTGCGCCTTGGTCCTCCTCTGTAGACGACGATCGTGACAGCAATAAGGTGAATGCACCTATTTGTAAGTCGCTCTGGATAAGAGCGTCTGCTAAATGACGTAAATGTAAATGTAATGTGTATGTAAGTGAATGGGACCACGTAATAAAGCACCCTTTGTGTTGGGAGCTAGAGTTAGTTCTGTAGGGCACTAATGTATGTATGTATGTATGTATGTATGTGTGTATGTTTGTATGTATGTATGTATGTATGTCTGTATGTCTCAGTCAGTCAGTCAGTCAGTCGGTGCTTAGAGCAGGAGCAGAGAGGGATGCAACACAACACACACACATACACGCACACACAGAGCATCACCCACCCACCTAGCTTCCTGGTTCAAAGCTCTCTGTATCCCTGACTGGGGGAGGCCCCGGAGTGGGAGGCCTTGGTGCACAACTGCCTAGTTTGAAAAACAGGCAGTTTCATTAAATAGTACCCGCAAAACACCAGTCTCAATGTCAACAGTGAAGAGGCAACTCCTGGATGCTGACCTTCTAGGCAGAGTTGCAAAGAAAAAGCCATATCTCAGACTGGCCATCTTAATCTTTTATTTTTATTGACCAGTCTGAGATATGGCTTTTTCTTTGCAACTCTGCCTAGAAGGTCAGCATCCCGGAGTCGCCTCTTCACTGTTGACGTTGAGACGTGTGAGGCATCTGGTTCTCAAACTAGACACTAATACATTTGTCCTCTTGCTCAGTTGTGCACCGGGGCCTCCCACTCCTCTTTCTATTCTGGTTGGAGACAGTTTGCGCTGTTCTGTGAAGGGAGTAGTACACAGCATTGTACGAGATCTTCAGTTTCTTGGCAATTTCTCGCATGGAATAGCCTTCATTTCTCAGAACAAGAATAGACTGACGAGTTTCAGAAGAAAGTTATTTGTTTCTGGCCATTTTGAGCCTGTAATCGAATCCACAAATGCTGATGCTCCAGATAGCCAACTAGTCTCAAGAAGGCCAGTTTTATTGCTTCTTTAATCAGAACAACAGTTTTCAGCTGTGCTAACATAATTGCAAAAGGGTTTTCTAATGATCAATTAGCCTTTTAAAATGATAAACTTGGATTAGCAAACACAACGTGTAGCTCACTTGGTAGAGCATGGCGCTTGCAACGCCAGGGTTGTGGGTTCGTTTCCCACGGGGGGCCAGTATGAAAATGTATGCACTCACTAACTGTAAGTCGCTCTGGATAAGAGCATCTGCTAAATGACTAAAAATGTAAAAAATATAATTGGAACACAGGACTGATGGTTTCTGCTAATGGGCCTCTGTACGCCTATGTAGATATTCAATAAAAAATCAGCCGTTTCCAGCTACAGTAGCCATTTACAACATTAACAATGTCTACACTGTATTTCTGATCAATTTGATGTTATTTTAATGGACAAAAAAAATGCTTTTCTTTCGAAAACAAGGACATTTCTAAGTGACCCAAACTTTTGAACGGTAGTGTATATGGACCTTCTATATATATACGGACCATCTATATATATACTGACCATCTATATACTGTATATACGACCATCTCTATATATATGTACCATCTATATATATAGACCATATTTATATATAGACCATCTTTATATATATGGACCATCTATATATTTATATGGACCATCTATAGTGCTTTGCAAAAGTATTCACCCCCCTTGCCGTTTTTCCTATTTTGTTTCATTACAACCTGTAATTTGAATGGATTTTTATTTGGATTTCATGTAATGAACATACACAAAATAGTCCAAATTGGTGAAGTGAAATGAAAAAAATAACTTGTAAATTTTTTTTTTCAACAAATAAATAACGGAAAAGTTGTGTGTGCATATGTATTCACCCCATTTGACGCCCCTAAATAAGATCTGGTGCAACCAATTACCTTCAGAAGTCACATAATTAGTTAAATAAAGTCCACCTGTGTGCAATCTAAGTGTCACATGATCTGTCACATGATCTCAGTATAAACACCTGTTCTGAAAGGCCCCAGAGTCTGCAACACCACTAAGCAAGGGGTACCACCAAGCAAGCGGCACCATGAAGACCAAGGAGCTCTCCAAACAGGTCAGGGACAAAGTTGTGGAGTAATACAGGTCAGGGCTGGGTTATAAAAAAATATCCAAAACTTTGAACATCCCACAGAGCACCATTAAATACATTATTAAAAAATTGAAAGAATATGGCACCACAACAAACCTGCCAAGAGAGGGCCGCCCACCAAAACTCACGGACCAGGCAAGGAGGGCATTAATCAGAGAGGAAACAAAGAGACCAAAGACAACCCTGAAGGAGCTGCAAAGCTCCACAGCTGAGATACGAGTCTCTGTCCATAGGACCACTTTAAGCTGTACACTCCACAGAGCTTGGCTTTACGGAAGAGTGGCCAGAAAAAAGCCATTGCTTAAAGAAAAAATTAAGCAAACACGTTTGGTGTTCACCAAAAGGCATGTGAGAGACTCCCCAAACATATGGAAGAAGATACTCTGGTCAGATGAGACTAAAATTGAGCTTTTTGGCCATCAAGGAAAACACTATGTCTGGCGCAAACCCAACACCTCTCATCACCCCAAGAACACCATCCCCATAGTGAAGCATGGTGGTGGCAGCATCATGCTGTTGGTATTTTTTTCATCGGCATGGACTTGGAAACTGGTCAGAATTGAAGGAATGATGGATGGCGCTAAATACAGGGACATTCTTGAGGGAAACCTGTTTCAGTCTTCCAGAGATTTGAGACTGGGATGGAGGTTCACCTTCCAGCAGGAAAATGACCCTAAGCATACTGCTAAAGCAACACTTGAGTGGTTTAAATGTCTAGGAATGGCCAAGTCAAAGCCCAGACTTCAATCCAATTGAGAATCTGTGGTATGACTTAAAGATAGCTGTACACCAGCGGAACCAATCCAACTTGAAGGAGCTGGAGCAGTTTTGCCTTGAAGAATGGACAAAAAGCCCAGTGGCTAGATGTGCCAAGCTTATAGAGACACACCCCAATATACTTGTAGCTGTATTTGCTGCAAAAGGTGGCTCTGCAAAGTATTGACTTTGTGGGGGTGAATAGTTATGCACGCTCAAGTTCTGTTTTTTTTATCTTATTTCTTGTTGTTTCACCCAAAAAAATATTTTGCATCTTCAAAGTGTTGTGCATATCAAATTTTACATTTATTTAGCAGACGCTCTTATCCAGAGCGACTTACAGTTAGTGAGTGCATACATTATTTTTTCTATTTTTTTCATACTGGCCCCCCGTGGGAATCGAACCCACAACCCTGGCGTTGCAAACGCCATGCTCTACCAACTGAGCTACATCCCTGCTGGCCATTCCCTCCCCTACCCTACCCTGGACGACGCTGTGCCAATTGCGCACCGCCCCATGGGTCTCCCGGTCGCGGCCGGCTACGACAGAGCCTAGATTCAAACCAGGATCTCTAGTGGCACAGCTAGCACTGCGATGCAGTGCCTTAGACCACTGCGCCACTCGGGAGGCCAGCAAATGATACAAACCCCCCCAAAAATCAATTTTAATTCCAGGTTGTAAGGCAACAAAATAGGAAAAATGCCAAGGGGGGTGAATACTTTCGCAAGCCACTGTATATATATATGTGGACCATCTATATGTATGTATAAATCTTTATATATATGGACCATATTTATATATATATAGACCATCTTTTTAGAGTTCAAAAGGTACTCACGCTCAAACAACGAAAAGGAATAACCCAAATAGCAATTCTCTCTGCAACATCTTTGATATATTCTGTGTTTTACATTGTTTGTCCCAAGGTGGCGTGCAAGGCAGATTGTGAAGAACATCCCTCCGTCTGACATGGTGGAGGTGAGGGCCAAGATGGCTGCTCTGGGGGTCCTAAATGGGGAGAGGAAGGACTGGGGCTGTGGTGGGACCCTGGGACAGAGACTACCTGGCTAATGTGAGTCACTCAAACAGCCCAGCCTTGTATGTTCAGAAGTTTCACTCAGTTTCAAAATGTTTTTTGTTATTTTGTGCTGGTTGGACACGACCTACATGAGGGCCAAACTACCAATCAGACTTCTCACATAAGATGACTTTCTACCCTCATGCCTTGTTTATGCTAATTTAGTCATTGGCCTGATTGGTCTAAAATCCTGATGAATGGAATGAGTATCTACTGTATGCCACAGAAACTGAAGAGGGCAACTTTCACAACAACGTTTTTGCAACTTTCATATTCTGTCCTCATTATTTCACCCCAAGTACAGTTCTATAAAGAAACTCTAGAGGGAGCTGTATGTTGAAAAACCATCACAACACCGTACACACGCTCACCCTTACCCAGACCAGTATACAGCACATGGGGAGTTCCTGGAGATACAATGACATCATTCCGGAAGCATCCATCGCAGGCAGGAAGGAATGCTTGTGATAAACCACAAGGCCAGAAGATTGTGATTGGCTGAGTCAAAGGCGGTCACAATCAGTCCCATTCTAATGAGTCTCACTCACGACTCGTTAAAGTGCTAATCAAATTACGTTTGGTCGTTGTAGCCATGACAGGCCCCTCTGGGTACCGTGACTAGGGCTGGTCATGTTGGTCAGTCAATGAGGCAGTCAGTTGATCTTCTAGTGGCCTGTGACTAGGCTTGTGTCCCAAATGGCACCCTATTCCCTACATAGTGCACTACTTTTGACCAGAGTCCAATGGGCCTTAGTCAAAAGTAGTGCACTATATAGGGAATAGGTTACCATTTGGGACACAGGCTAGAACCTTGTTCAACGCCCTTCTGCCCCCCACCCATGTCATTATCTGAGCCAACAAAGACTTAACTGTGTATGACAACCGCCTCCAACCTCCCAATCTCCTGCTTTCAATTATCTACTCCTCTACCTCATCATCTCATTGACCCTTGCACCAGGTTAAGCTGAGTCTATCATGCTCAATCCATTGGTTTACACTACGGACCCTTCCACACATTAATTCCACATTCCGGACATTCTTGTACATTCACTATATAGAATATTTAGAATGTGAAATACTGTTATGCACTTCTTCCTATCTTCAAATCTCTCCGTGTTCTCATAAGCCTGTGGTGACGTATTCTGTGTAATAACAGAACTTTAGATTGTATCCTTTTACATATTGCTATTTCTTCAAATTCATATAATGATTCACATTTACCGCAACCTTACGTGGGTAAATGCCTTGTACAGAACAGTACAGTACAACTACACTGCCATACAAACCATGACCCATCTCTGAATGCACCTCAAAGTCAGTGTCTAAATTAATTTCTCTCATGCTGTGGTGTTTGATCAGCTAGTCTCAGAACATCATTGACAGAGGCTGGGAAAGTTTATGAACAGTGTTATGATTAATGAGGAGATGTTATCCAGCTGGCATCAGGCAGACGGGGTCGTGTAATGTTATGATTAATGAGGAGATGTTATCCAGCTGGCATCAGGCAGACGGGGTCGTGTAATGTTATGGTTAATGAGGAGATGTTATCCAGCTGGCATCAGGCAGACGGGGTCGTGTAATGTTATGGTTAATGAGGAGATGTTATCCAGCTGGCAGCAGGCAGACGGGGTCGTGTAATGTTATGGTTAATGAGGAGATGCTATCCAGCTGGCAGCAGGCAGAAGGGGTCGTGTAATGTTATGGTTAATGAGGAGATGCTATCCAGCTGGCAGCAGGCAGACGGGGTCGTGTAATGTTATGGTTAATGAGGAGATGCTATCCAGCAGGCAGCAGGCAGACGGGGTCGTGTAATGTTATGGTTAATGAGGAGATGCTATCCAGCTGGCATCAGGCAGACGGGGTCGTGTAATGTTATGGTTAATGAGGAGATGCTATCCAGCTGGCATCAGGCAGACGGGGTCGTGTAATGTTATGGTTAATGAGGAGATGCTATCCAGCTGGCAGCAGGCAGAAGGGGTCGTGTAATGTTATGATTAATGAGGAGATGTTATCCAGCTGGCATCAGGCAGACGGGGTCGTGTAATGTTATGGTTAATGAGGAGATGCTATCCAGCTGGCAGCAGGCAGAAGGGGTCGTGTAATGTTATGATTAATGAGGAGATGTTATCCAGCTGGCATCAGGCAGACGGGGTCGTGTAATGTTATGGTTAATGAGGAGATGCTATCCAGCTGGCAGCAGGCAGAAGGGGTCGTGTAATGTTATGGTTAATGAGGAGATGCTATCCAGCTGGCAGCAGGCAGACGGGGTCGTGTAATGTTATGGTTAATGAGGAGATGCTATCCAGCTGGCAGCAAGAAGACGGGGTCGTGTAATATTATGGTTAATGAGGAGATGCTATCCAGCTGGCAGCAGGAAGACAGGGTCGTGTAATGTTATGGTTAATGAGGAGATGCTATCCAGCTGGCAGCAGGCAGACGGGGTCGTGTAATGTTATGGTTAATGAGGAGATGCTATTCAGCTGGCAGCAGGCAGACGGGGTCGTGTAATGTTATGGTTAATGAGGAGATGCTATCCAGCTGGCAGCAGGCAGACGGGGTCGTGTAATGTTAGACCATCCATCAAGCTTACATACGAAACCAGAGCGTAGCGGTTAGGATGGTGAATCAGGCTAGTGTAATATATTGTGTAAACCCAAATTGCACCTTATTCCCTATATAGTACACTACTTTTGACCAGGGCCCATTGCCAGCAGCATACCACACTGCATCCAACTGCAGGCTTGCCTCTGAAGCTAAGCAGGGTTGGTCCTGGTCGGTCCCTGGATGGGAGACCAGAAGCTTCTAGAAGTGGTGTTGGAGGACCAGTAGGAGGAACTCTTTCCTCTGGTGTAAAAAAATATATATATCCCAATGCCCCAGGGCAGTGATTGGGGACATTGCCCTGTGTAGGGTACCGTCTTACCGATGGAATGATAAATGGGTGTCCTGACTCTCTGTTGTCACTAAAGATCCCATGTCACTTATCGTAAGAGTAGGGATGTTAACGCTAGTGTCCTGGCTAAATTCCCAATCTGGCCCTAATCATTTCCAGCTTCCAATTGGGTCATTCATCCCCCTTCCTCTCCCCTGGAGCTATTTGCCAGGTCGTTGCTGTAAATGAGAATGTGCTCTCAGTCAACTGACCTGGTACAATAAGGCTCTTTTCAAAAGTAGTGTACTTTAAAGAGAATAGTATGCCATTTGGGACCCATCTATAATGTGTGCCTTTGATTCCAGGTGAGGGACTGTCATCGGAGCAGCTCCAACTTCATACTATTCTCCGAAGAGCTTAGGAACAAAGACGAGTACAACCAGGGCATCTTCTCTGGATTCTGTAGGAAGGTATGAAAACAACCAGGTCATCTTCTCTGGATTCTGTAGGAAGGTATGAAAACAACCAGGTCATCTTCTCTGGATTCTGTAGGAATGTATGAAAACAACCAGGTCATCTTCTCTGGATTCTGTAGAAAGGTATGAAAACAACCATGTCATCTTCTCTGGATTCTGTAGGAAGGAATGAAAACAACCAGGTCATCTTCTCTGGATTCTGTAGGAAGGTATGAAAACAACCAGGTCATCTTCTCTGGATTCTGTAGGAAGGTATAAAAACAACCAGGTCATCTTCTCTGGATTCTGTAGGAAGGTATGAAAACATAGCCTACTGTACAGTACTGCCAAGAGGAGTTTCTGTTGCTTTCTCTTTCTCTCTCGTTGTTGTTCTTGTCTGTCGGTCTGTCTCTTCGAAAACCTTTAACTTCAGATCCAGACTTAGATCCAGACACAGTATGAAGAGGAGTTATGTGTAGGCACTCCAATATCAACTCAATAGGTTTAACCTTTTTGTCTTCACATACAGTGGGGGAAAAAAGTATTTAGTCAGCCACCAATTGTGCAAGTTCTCTCACTTAAAAAGATGAGAGAGGCCTGTAATTTTCATCATAGGTACACGTCAACTATGACAGACAAAAAGAGGAAAAAAAATCTAGAAAATCATATTGTAGGATTTTTAATGAATTTATTTGCAAATTATGGTGGAAAATAAGTATTTGGTCAATAACAAAAGTTTCTCAATACTTTGTTATATACCCTTTGTTGGCAATGACACAGGTCAAACGTTTTCTGTAAGTCTTCACAAGGTTTTCACACACTGTTGCTGGTATTTTGGCCCATTCCTCCATGCAGATCTCCTCTAGAGCAGTGATGTTTTGGGGCTGTCGCTGGGCAACACAGACTTTCAACTCCCTCCAAAGATTTTCTATGGGGTTGAGATCTGGAGACTGGCTAGGCCACTCCAGGACCTTGAAATACTTCTTACGAAGCCACTCCTTCGTTGCCCGGGCGGTGTGTTTGGGATCATTGTCATGCTGAAAGACCCAGCCACGTTTCATCTTCAATGCCCTTGCTGATGGAAGGAGGTTTTCACTCAAAATCTCACGATACATGGCCCCATTCATTCTTTCCTTTACACGGATCAGTCGTCCTGGTCCCTTTGCAGAAAAACAGCCCCAAAGCATGATGTTTGAGTTTTTACCAAAAAGTTATATTTTGGTTTCATCTGACCATATGACATTCTCCCAATCCTCTTCTGGATCATCCAAATGCACTCTAGCAAACTTCAGACGGGCCTGGACATGTACTGGCTTAAGCAGGGGGACACATCTGGCACTGCAGGATTTGAGTCCCTGGCGGCGTAGTGTGTTACTGATGGTAGGCTTTGTTACTTTGGTCCCAGCTCTCTGCAGGTCATTCACTAGGTCCCCCCGTGTGGTTCTGGGATTTTTGCTCACCGTTCTTGTGATCATTTTGACCCCACGGGGTGAGATCTTGCGTGGAGCCCCAGATCGAGGGAGGTTATCATTGGTCTTGTATGTCTTCCATTTCCTAATAATTGCTCCCACAGTTGATTTCTTCAAACCAAGCTGCTTACCTATTGCAGATTCAGTCTTCCCAGCCTGGTGCAGGTCTACAATTTTGTTTCTGGTGTCCTTTGACAGCTCTTTGGTCTTGGCCATAGTGGAGTTTGGAGTGTGACTGTTTGAGGTTGTGGACAGGTGTCTTTTATACTGATAACAAGTTCAAACAGGTGCCATTAATACAGGTAACGAGTGGAGGACAGAGGAGCCTCTTAAAGAAGAAGTTACAGGTCTGTGAGAGCCAGAACTCTTGCTTGTTTGTAGGTGACCAAATACTTATTTTCCACCATAATTTGCAAATAAATTCATTAAGAATCCTACAATGTGATTTTCTGGATTTTTTTCTTCTCATTTTGTCTGACATAGTTGACGTGTACCTATGATGAAAATTACAGGACTCTCTCATCTTTTTAAGTGGGAGAACTTGCACAATTGGTGGCTGACTAAATACTTTTTTCCCCCACTGTATCTGTCCTGGTTTCTGTTTTGGCTGCTTTGATCTCTGATGGTTTGATAGTTCTGATCTCTACATTAAAGATGCCATTGTAGAGCAGAATAAATACCTTCTCTCTCTCTCTCTCTCTCTCTCTCTCTCTCTGTCTCTGTCTCTCTCTCTGTCTCTCTCTCTGTCTCTCTCTCTCTCTCTCTCTCTCTCTCTCTCTCTCTCTCTCTCTCTCTCTCTCTCTCTCTCTCTCTCTCTCTCTCTCTGTCTCTCTCTCTGTCTCTCTGTCTGTCTGTCTGTCTGTCTGTCTGTCTGTCTGTCTGTCTGTCTGTCTGTCTGTCTGTCTGTCTGTCTGTCTGTCTGTCTGTCTGTCTGTCTGTCTGTCTGTCTGTCTGTCTGTCTGTCTGTCTGTCTGTCTCTCAGATGAACAGGTTCAATAAAAGCACAGACCGAGCCTTGCTGATCACAGATAAACATATCTACAAGGAAGGGGGAGAGTGAATGAGAGACGGAGGGAGGGAAGGAGGGGGGGGAGAGAGTGAGTGAGAGAGAGGGGGAAGGAGGGAGGAGAGTGAATGAGAGAGAGAGAGAGAGAGAGAGAGAGAGAGAGAGAGAGAGAGAGAGAGAGAGAGAGAGAGAGAGAGAGAGAGAGAGAGAGAGAGAGAGAGAGAAGCAGGTCCGGCGTAGCACGTCCGTTGAACCGGTCAGGGTTCCATAGCCGCAGGCAGAACAGTTGAAACTGGAGCAGCAGCATGACCAGGTGGACTGGGGACAGCCAGGAGAATCCCAGTTGAGAGAGGGGAGCCGGCCAGGCAGAGACAGCAAGGGCGGTTCGTCGCTCCAGTGACATGCCGTTCACCTTCGTACCCCTGGGTCAGACTACACTCAATCATAGGACCTACAGAAGTTATGAGTCTTCAGTAAAGACTTAAAGGTCGAGACTGAGTCTGCGTCTCACACATAGAAAGGCAGACCATTCCATAAAAATGTAGCTCTATAGGAGAAAGCCCTGCCTCCAGCAGGGCGGCCTGTGTACATGTAGGTATGTGCGGCAAGACCAAATCGGAGAGATACAGTGGGGTGAACAAGTATTTGATACACTGCCGATTTTGCAGGTTTTCCTACTTACAAAGCATTTAGAGGTCTGTAATTTTTATCATAGGTACACTTCAACTGTGAGAGACGGAATCTAAAACAAAAATCCAGAAAATCACATTGTATGATTTTTAAGTAATTCATTTGCATTTTATTGCATGACATAAGTATTTGATCACCTACCAACCAGTAAGAATTCCGGCTCTGACAGACCTGTTAGTTTTTCTTTAAGAAGCCCTCCTGTTCTCCACTCATTACCTGTATTAACTGCACCTGTTTGAACTCGTTACCTGTATAAAAGACACCTGCCCACACACTCAATCAAACAGACTCCAACCTCTCCACAATGGCCAAGACCAGAGAGCTGTGTAAGGACATCAGGGATAAAATTGTAGACCTGCACAAGGCTGGGATGGGCTACAGGACAATAGGCAAGCAGCTTGGTGAGAAGGCAACAACTGTTGGCGCAATTATTAGAAAATGGAAGAAGTTCAAGATGACGGTCAATCACCCTCGGTCTGGGGCTCCATGCAAGATCTCACCTCTTGGGGCATCAATGATCATGAGGAAGGTGAGGGATCAGCCCAAAACTACACGGCAGGACCTGGTCAATGACCTGAAGAGAGCTGGGACCACAGTCTCAAAGAAAATCATTAGTAACACACTACGCCGTCATGGATTAAAATCCTGCAGCGCACGCAAGGTCCCCCTGCTCAAGCCAGCGCATGTCCAGGCCCGTCTGACGTTTGCCAATGACCATCTGGATGATCCAGAGGAGGAATGGGAGAAGGTCATGTGGTCTGATGAGACAAAAACAGAGCTTTTTGGTCTAAACTCCATTCGCCGTGTTTGGAGGAAGAAGGAGGATGAGGACAACCCCAAGAACACCCTCCCAGCCGTGAAGCATGGAGGTGGAAACATCATTCTTTGGGGATGCTTTTCTGCAAAGGGGACAGGACGACTGCACCGTATTGAGGGGAGGATGGATGGGACCATGTATCGCGAGATCTTGGCCAACAACCTCCTTCCCTCAGTAAGAGCATTGAAGATGTGTCGTGGCTGGGTCTTCCAGCATGACAATGACCCGAAACACACAGCCAGGGCAACTATGGAGTGGCTCCGTCAGAAGCATCTCAAGGTCCTGGAGTGGCCTAGCCAGTCTCCAGACCTCAACCCAATAGAACATCTTTGGAGGGAGCTGAAAGTCTGTATTGCCCAGCGACAGCCCCGAAACCTGAAGGATCTGGAGAAGGTCTGTATGGAGGAGTGGGCCAAAATCCCTGCTGCAGTGTTTGCAAACCTGGTCAAGACCTACAGGAAACGTATGATCTCTGTAATTGCAAACAGGTTTCTGTACCAAATATTAAGTTCTGCTTTTCTGATGTATCAAATACTTATGTCATGCAATAAAATGCAAATGAATTACTTAAAAATCATACAATGTGATTTTCTGGATTTTTGTTTTAGATTCCGTCTCTCACAGTTGAAGTGTACCTATGATAAAAATTACAGACCTCTACATGCTTTGTAAGTAGGAAAACCTGCAAAATCGGCAGTGTATCAAATACTTGTTCTCCCCACTGTAGGTGTGAGCAAGCCCATGTAATGCTTTGTAGGTTAGCAGTAAAACCTTGAAATCAGCCCAAGCCTTAACAGGAAGCCAGAGTAGAGAGGCTAGCACTGGAGTAATATGATCAATTATTTTGATTCTAGTCAGGATTCTAACAGCCGTGTTTAGCACTAACTGAAGTTTATTTAGCATTGCAGTAGTCTAATCTAAAGCATGGGTTATCTTTTATGCATCATTTTTGGACAAAACGTTTCTGATTTTTGCAATGTCTCATTTTCATTTTAGCAGACGCTCTTATCCATAGCGACTTACAGTTAGTGAGTGCATACATTTTTCATACTGGCCCCCCGTGGGAATCGAACCCACAACCCTGGCGTTGCAAGGGCCATGCTCTACCAACTGAGCTACAGGAGATGGCCTAGCAGTGAAAGAGGCTGTATGATTCAATCTGTACTATTCTGACGCCCAACTACAGAACAGTTTAGCATGATGACCAACTACAGAACAGTACTACCTCATCACTGTTTAGCATGACGCCCAACTACAGAACAGTACTACCTCATCACTGTTTAGCATGACGACCAACTACAGAACAGTACTACCTCATCACTGTTTAGCATGACGCCCAACTACAGAACAGTAGTACCTCATCACTGTTTAGCATGACGCCCAACTACAGAACAGTACTACCTCATCACTGTTTAGCATGACGCCCAACTACAGAACAGTACTACCTCATCACTGTTTAGCATGACGCCCAACTACAGAACAGTACTACCTCATCACTGTTTAGCATGATGACCAACTACAGAACAGTACTACCTCATCACTGTTTAGCATGATGACCAACTACAGAACAGTTTAGCATGATGACCAACTACAGAACAGTACTACCTCATCACTGTTTAGCATGACGCCCAACTACAGAACAGTAGTACCTCATCACTGTTTAGCATGATGACCAACTACAGAACAGTTTAGCATGATGACCAACTACAGAACAGTACTACCTCATCACTGTTTAGCATGACGCCCAACTACAGAACAGTACTACCTCATCACTGTTTAGCATGACGCCCAACTACAGAACAGTACTACCTCATCACTGTTTAGCATGACGCCCAACTACAGAACAGTACTACCTCATCACTGTTTAGCATGACGCCCAACTACAGAACAGTACTACCTCATCACTGTTTAGCATGATGACCAACTACAGAACAGTACTACCTCATCACTGTTTAGCATGACGCCCAACTACAGAACAGTACTACCTCATCACTGTTTAGCATGACGCCCAACTACAGAACAGTACTACCTCATCACTGTTTAGCATGACGCCCAACTACAGAACAGTACTACCTCATCACTGTTTAGCATGATGACCAACTACAGAACAGTACTACCTCATCACTGTTTAGCATGACGCCCAACTACAGAACAGTACTACCTCATCACTGTTTAGCATGACGCCCAACTACAGAACAGTACTACCTTATCACTGTTTAGCATGACGCCCAACTACAGAACAGTACTACCTCATCACTGTTTAGCATGACGACCAACTACAGAACAGTACTACCTCATCACTGTTCTGTACTTAGACCATGATGCCGTATCGTGTGTTATCTTATGACAGGGACGAGGCTATACAGCTCTGTACCATTCTGTGCTATGACTATGGGTGCGGCCTAAATGGCACCCTATTCCCTATAAACTGCACTACGTTTGACCAGAGCCATATGGAGAACCATAAAGGAAATAGGGTGCCATTTGGTACACACCTTGATGCGACACTGTAAGTTATGGTATGACAGGGACTAGGGTCAGCCCTGTCCTGTGTAGTGCAGGCCAGGACAGATAGGACAGGGTGTCCTAGCACCATTGTTCCAGCCCTGCAAGGCCTGACACTACAAGGTCATAGGCAGTACAGTAGCATGTAGGCTGGTTGGTTGTAGGATTAACCTGTGTTATGTTTGCTTGTATTCATCCAGCCAGCTGTAAGAGGTTTAGCACCAACTCAAGTTAACTCTCTCTCTCTCTCTTCTTTCTTCTCTCTCTCTCATGTTTGTACACTTACTCGCTCTCTCTCTTTTTTCTGTCTTTCTGTCTGTCTCTGTGTCTATCACTCTCTCTCTCTCTCTTCTCTGCTCTCTCTCTCTCTCTCTCCTCTCTCCTCTCCTCTCTCCCTCTCTCTCTCTCTCTCTCTCTCTCTCTCTCTTCCTCTCTCTCTCTCTCTCTCTCTCTGCTCTCTCTCTCTTCTCTCTCTCTCTCTTTCTCTCTGTCTCGCTCTTCTCTCTCTTCTCTCTCCTTCCTCTGTTTAAATCTGACTGGGTCACTAATCATGACCTAATCTCTCCTAACACACACACATGCAGCATGGACAGAGAGGGAGTAAAGTAGCAGGCAGACATAAAACCCTGCATCTTATCCAGAACGCTGCAGCCCGCCTGCATAAAGTAACATTATCTTTAAGACCATGGTGCTTACCCACGGAGCAGCAAGAGGAACTGCCCCCTCCCCACCTTCAGGCTATGCTCAAACCCTACACCCCCAAGCCGAGTACTCTGTTCTGCCACCTCTGGTCTCTTGGCCCTCCCACCCCCCCAGTC
Source organism: Coregonus lavaretus (assembly GCF_964263955.1). Taxonomy (NCBI): domain Eukaryota; kingdom Metazoa; phylum Chordata; class Actinopteri; order Salmoniformes; family Salmonidae; genus Coregonus; species Coregonus lavaretus. Next base: position 680,889 of record NC_139990.1, read on the forward strand.
TTCTCTGTCCTGGCACCCAAATGGTGGAACAAGCTTCCCCCTAAAGTCAGGAAAGCGGAGTCCCCGCCCATCTTTTGAAAATGTCTGAAACCCATACCTCTTTGAAGAGTATCTTAAATAACAGCCAGGCTCAGCCATTACCCTGGAGCAATTAGGGTTAAGTGTCTTTTCTCAAGGACAGATTTTTCACCTTGTCGGCTCTGGGATTCAGACTACAACCTTTCGGTTACTGGCCCAACTCTCTAGCCGCTAGGCTACCTGCTGCCACAAAGAGTGGAAACAGGGACTGAACACTGGTCGGGAGTTGGAAATGTGACTGCGCCGAAGAATGTTACCACTACACCACTGCTCTCTCTCTCTCTCTCTGTCTGTGTGTGTGTGTGTGTGTGTGTGTGTGTGTGTGTGTGTGTGTGTGTGTGTGTGTGTGTGTGTGTGTGTGTGTGTGTGTGTGTGTGTGTGTGTGTGTGTGTGTGTGTGTGTGTGCGCGTGCGTGCATGCGTCTTAGTCTGAGTGTGAACCTGTGTGTATGTGTCTGAGTGTGAACCTGTGTGTTTGTGTGTGTGTGAACCTATGTGTGTGTGTGTATGTGTGTGTGTGTATGTGTGTGTGTGAACCTATGTTTGTGTGTGTATGTGTGTGTGTGAAACTATGTGTGTGTGTGTAACCCCCCTGCCTCATTCTACTCCCCCAGATGACAGGCCTGAGCGTCACTGCAGACGTTGACCAGATGGTGGTGCTACACACCTCCTCCCAGGATGATGTTCTTCTCTACATCCAGAGAGGGGAGCTGTGCCCCGACCAGGACTGCATCGGGGAGCTACTGGGAACGCTCATTGACCACTTCACACGGTCAGTGGCCACGGTCAGCGGGTGTTGGGTTGGGTAAGACCAAGCTGTGCTGGTTAAGCATTCACCGTAGTCAGTGACGACGTGTGTTTACATGGTCAAACCACCCTGAACAATGATTGAGACTGGGATTGGGTTTGGGTTGAGACTACGATTGGTGTAGACTACAGCTCTTCAGGGCTTTTCACACTAGCCAACTGTTTCAAGACAAGCTGAGCTGGCCTGGTTTCACCATAGTTGCTGGAACCGTGCTGAAAAAGACAATGTGTAAAGAAAATACCAGTCAGCCCGGTTTGTTGGGGTCAGCAGGATAGTGTGAATGGGGTAACAATGTCAAACTTCATTAAAAACTTTTCTTAGGGGCCTCCCGAGTGGCGCAGCGCTCCCAGGCTGTGTCACAGCCGGCCATGACCGGGAGACCCATGAGGCGGTGCACAATTGGCCCAGCGTCATCCGGGTTAGGGGAGTGTTTGGCCTGCCGTGATGTCCTTGTCCCATCGTGCTCTAGCGACTCCTTGTGGCGGGCCGGGTGCCTGCAAGCTGACTTTGGTCGCCAGGTGTACGGTGTTTCCTCCGACACATTGGTGCGGCTGGCTTCCGGGTTAAGCGAGCAGTGTGTCAAGAAGCAGTGCGGCTTGGCAGGGTCGTGTTTCGGAGGACATATGGCTCTCGACCTTCGCCTCTCCCGAGTCCGAACGGGAGTTGCAGCGATGACACAAGACTGCAACTACCAATTGGATATCGAGAAAAAGTGTCAAACAAAACTCTGATATTTTCTCAGATCTTTACTTTTCTCAGATCTTTATTCTAAAGTGTATTTTGATAAGCCTGAATCTGATGTATGATTCATGATGAAATTAATCAATGCCATATTTAAATGTCTAATAATTTGTCATTGTCAGACTGATTTGCATGACCCAGCCCAGGCAGCCCTCCAGTGTTCAGGTCGTGTTTAGGATCAGCTTTCCATCTCCCAATCCTATCCTTAACCATTAGTGGGGGAAATGCAAAACTGACCTCAGATCAGCGTCACATCACCCTGCACCCCACCAGGCAGTTTTGAGGCCTGGCCAGCAGTCTCTGCACTAAGCCTATGGTCCTCCTGCAGTCTCTCCACTAAGCCTATGGTCCTCCTGCAGTCTTTCCACTAACCCTATGGTCCTCCAGCAGTCTCTCCACTAACCATATGGTCCTCCTGCAGTCTCTCCACTAACCCTATGGTCCTCCTGCAGTCTCTACACTAAGCTTATGGTCCTCCAGCAGTCTCTTCACTAACCCTATGGTCCTCCAGCAGTCTCTCCACTAAGCCTATGGTCCTCCAGCAGTCTCTCCACTAAGCTTATGGTCCTCCAGCAGTCTCTCCACTAACCCTATGGTCCTCCTGCAGTCTCTCCACTAAGCTTATGGTCCTCCTGCAGTCTCTTCACTAACCCTATGGTCCTCCAGCAGTATCTCCACTAACCCTATGGTCCTCCTGCAGTCTCTCCACTAAGCTTATGGTCCTCCAGCAGTCTCTCCACTAACCCTATGGTCCTCCTGCAGTCTCTCCACTAAGCTTATGGTCCTCCTGCAGTCTCTCCACTAACCCTATGGTCCTCCAGTAGTCTCTCCACTAAGCTTATGGTCCTCCTGCAGTCTCTCCACTAAGCTTATGGTCCTCCTGCAGTCTCTCCACTAACCCTATGGTCCTCCAGCAGTCTCTCCACTAACCCTATGGTCCTCCAGCAGTCTCTCCACTAAGCCAATGGTCCTCCTGCAGTCTCTCCACTAACCCTATGGTCCTCCTGCAGTCTCTCCACTAAGCTAATGGTCCTCTAGCAGTCTCTCCACTAAC
>NC_139990.1:683768-811780 GCF_964263955.1 Coregonus lavaretus
AATGTCATATTATGTGCAAATAGTTAAAGCACAAATTGGAAAAGAAATAAACATAAATATGGCTTGTATTTACAATGTTGTTTGTTCTTCACTGGTTGCCCTTTTCTTGTGTTAAAAGGTTCAGTCACAGTGGTCAGGTATTCTGCCACTGTGCACTCTCTGTTTAGGACCAAATAGCATTCCAGTTTGCGCTGTTTCTTTGTTAATTCTTTCCAATGTGTCAAGTAATTATCTTTTAGTTTTCTCATGATTTGGTTGGGTCTTATTGTATTGCTGCCCTGGGGCTCTGTTTGTGTTCTCTCTCTCTCTCTCTCTCTCTCTCTCTCTCTCTCTCTCTCTCTCTCTCTCTCTCTTCTCTCTCTCTCTCTCTCTCACACACACACATTCTGCAAATTAGGGTTAAGTGCCTTGCTCAAGGGCACATCGACTTATTTTTCACCTTGTCAGCTCGGTTATTTGAAGCAGCGACCTTTCAGTTACTGGCCCAATGCGCTAACCGCTAGGCTACCTGCCGCCCACAGACATGCTCCAATAGAGAGCACAGATCAGCCCCCTCACTGAAACCCAAAGGGCCATCTGCACCATCATGGTTATTGTGTGTGACCATGCATTAAGCTGTTTGATGTTTTCCCTGGGTCTACTGTTGATCAGGCCGGTGCTGGGCCCAGACAGGCAGAGTATATCATGTTGGTCAGGCCGGTGCTGGGCCCAGACAGGCAGAGTATATCATGTTGGCCAGGCCGGTGCTGGGTCCAGACAGGTAGAGTATATCATGTTGGTCAGGCCGGTGCTGGGCCCAGACAGGCAGAGTATATCATGTTGGCCAGGCCGGTGCTGGGCCCAGACAGGCAGAGTATATCATGTTGGCTGGTGCTGGGCCCAGACAGGCAGAGTATATCATGTTGGCCGGTGCTGGGCCCAGACAGGCAGAGTATATCATGTTGGCCGGTGCTGGGCCCAGACAGGCAGAGTATATCATGTTGGCCAGGCCAGTGCTGGGCCCAGACAGGCAGAGTATATCATGTTGGCCGGTGCTGGGCCCAGACAGGCAGAGTATATCATGTTGGCCGGTGCTGGACCCAGACAGGCAGAGTATATCATGTTGGCCAGGCCGGTGCTGGGCCCAGACAGGTAGAGTATATCATGTTGGCCAGGCCGGTGCTGGGCCCAGACAGGTAGAGTATATCATGTTGGCCAGGCCGGTGCTGGGCCCAGACAGGCAGAGTATATCATGTTGGCCGGTGCTGGGCCCAGACAGGCAGAGTATATCATGTTGGCCAGGCCGGTGCTGGGCCCAGACAGGCAGAGTATATCATGTTGGCCGGTGCTGGGCCCAGACAGGCAGAGTATATCATGTTGGCCGGTGCTGGGCCCAGACAGGCAGAGTATATCATGTTGGCCGGTGCTGGGCCTGGGCCCAGACAGGCAGAGTATATCATGTTGGCCGGTGCTGGGCCCAAACAGGCAGAGTATATCATGTTGGCCGGTGCTGGGCCTGGGCCCAGACAGGCAGAGTATATCATGTTGGCCGGTGCTGGGCCTGGGCCCAGACAGGCAGAGTATATCATGTTGGCCGGTGCTGGGCCTGGGCCCAGACAGGCAGAGTATATCATGTTGGCCGGTGCTGGGCCCAGACAGGCAGAGTATATCATGTTGGCCGGTGCTGGGCCCAGACAGGCAGAGTATATCATGTTGGCCGGTGCTGGGCCCAGACAGGCAGAGTATATCATGTTGGCCGGTGCTGGGCCCAGACAGGCAGAGTATATCATGTTGGCCGGTGCTGGGCCCAGACAGGCAGAGTATATCATGTTGGCCGGTGCTGGCCCCAGACAGGCAGAGTATATCATGTTGGCCGGGCCGGTGCTGGGCCCAGACAGGCAGAGTATATCATGTTGGCCGGTGCTGGGCCCAGACAGGCAGAGTATATCATGTTGGCCGGTGCTGGGCCCAGACAGGCAGAGTATATCATGTTGGCCGGTGCTGGGCCCAGACAGGCAGAGTATATCATGTTGGCCGGTGCTGGGCCCAGACAGGCAGAGTATATCATGTTGGCCGGTGCTGGGCCCAGACAGGCAGAGTATATCATGTTGGCCGGTGCTGGGCCCAGACAGGCAGAGTATATCATGTTGGCCGGTGCTGGGCCCAGACAGGCAGAGTATATCATGTTGGCCGGTGCTGGGCCCAGACAGGCAGAGTATATCATGTTGGCCTGTGCTGGGCCCAGACAGGCAGAGTATATCATGTTGGCCGGTGCTGGGCCCAGACAGGCAGAGTATATCATGTTGGCCAGGCCAGTGCTGGGCCCAGACAGGCAGAGTATATCATGTTGGCCAGGCCAGTGCTGGGCCCAGACAGGCAGAGTATATAATGTTGGCCAGGCCGGTGCTGGGTCCAGACAGGCAGAGTATATCAAGGGAACTGGGAGAATATGGTGGTGTGTGAGTCAGAGAGAGGGGATACAGTATAAAGCTCTTAAGCCATCTAAAAATAATGTTACCATCACAGGATAGGTATATCACCTCAATACTTTATTAAATAATCATCATCATCATCATCGTAATGAAAGGAAACATAAAACTGCATTCTAACACATGAAAAACAAACAAGTCCCATAGTTTTCCCTAACAGTATTAGACATACATGAGGTGGCTTTACAAAAGTCACTCAGGGCTCAATTCATTTTAATTTCTTCCAATGCCATTGTCAGTGCCAGCGGCAGGTAACCATGGAAACCTGGGGTAAGGGTATGGGTGGCATCAACAGTGAGAGACTGAAGGACACAGGTCTGTGAGAGGCTTGGCAACAGGTGAGTCTCTAACTCAACACACTAATCATTCAGACAGTCTTTTGTTTAGGTTTTGTTCTAAGACTATTTTCCTTTCACAGAGTATCAAACAGAAGTATAATGTAGCCTTGGAAACAATCTGAGACGTCGATAAGTTGCAGTGCTGCTGGTTAAGACGAGGGTGAGGACCGGAGGTGCTTGTTTGGAGCCGCCTGCCTGTGACTATCTGTGCCCCGATTCATCATATGTTGTTGCATTGATGAGGCTTCACCATTGATCCCGTAAAAATGTATGCGCACATGACTGTAAGTCGCTTTGGATAAAAGCGTCTGCTAAATGGCATATTATTATTATTATTATCCCATTGATGAGGCTTCACCACTGACCCCATTGATGAGGCTTCACCACTGACCCCATTGATGAGGCTTCACCACTGACCCCATTGATGAGGCTTCACCATTGATCCCATTGATGAGGCTTCACCACTGACCCCATTGATGAGGCTTCACCATTGATCCCATTGATGAGGCTTCACCATTGATTCATAATTTGATATACACACAGTAGCCTTTACAAAATGGCAGTGCTTTTGTCTCTGTGATGTTGCCGTGAGAAGATTTACCCGCCCCTGCTTCACAAGAATCCTCAGAGGAAGTGAGACAGGCACAAATGTGAGACAATTCCTTCCTATAGAAGGCTAGGGATGAATCCCAAATGGCACCCTATTCCCTATAGGGCTCTGGTCAAAAGTAGTGCACTATAAAGGGAATAGGGTGCCATTTGTGACGCATGCCCAGCCTCTCAGACTCATCATCCTCCCTCCTGACCCACCTTACCATCAAAATGACACCAATTATACCACAACGTTTAATCACATCTACCATGTTGAGACGGTGTGGTGTAAAAATAACTGTGTCAGACTTCTAGTCGTGCACTAAGACATAGCGGCGGTGGAAACGTGTGACAAAAACTATGTCATCATTGGTCGTGTGATTTCACATGCTTCAGGATGTTAAAGACAAAAGGTTCATCATAACAAAACCAGAGTACTGTAGATTCTCTGTCATTCAGTAATATAACATCCACAACCATAATAATACTTTAAAAAGTTGCAGTTATAATTATAACAGTCATCATGACATTAATTACAAACTAATACTGTTTGACATCAGATCTTCTCCCACGACTAGGGATGAACTGATTTAAGTTAAGGAAATAAAATGCACATAGAAAAACACATTAACGTTGTGTAGAATAAGCTAATCAAAACAAAAAAAGTGGATCTGATTGAATAGAGGCCCCTAGTCTATCTGGCTGGCATGCACACCACCACAGGTAGCTAGACATGACCTGTGTTTTGTTTTGTTTTTCCTGTCGTCGGTTCATTTGGTCACACAGCAACATATTTACACCGTACAATTTTCTACTTCCTTTTAAACGGGATAGTTCAAACCAATATGTAATTTGAACTACACCTTTAAATCTGCACTTAGACAGACTGTTATAGGTGTGCCATTGAAATTCTACTTCAACATACTGTAGCAGCGAAACACACTGAGATAACAAGTTCACCACAACTCACAGAGCAACGGTGATTTAGACCTACGCCTCATATGCCCCAAAAACCAAAGCTCACATTAGGCCAAACTAAGGTCTGCCCCAGCTGAAATATTCTGGAAGGTACAATAGTCTTCACTTGAATTCCATTCCCATCCATGTAATTCATAGAATAGACGTAGGGTCCAAGTCTCCTGTTTTATTCCTGGTTGAGGCTCCAATATTCAGTCCATTTGTAGTGAAGGAGAATCCCTTGACCAATGGGGTGGCTAGAAATATCCAGTCGGCCAATCAGTAGCTTCATCCAACAGTTAAACCGAGTTCCAGGGTTCTCCTGAGGTATTTGATTGGACAGATAGTCACAGTTCCTGTTGGGAGTAGTATGATATGATTGGTTGGAAACAGAGTGAAAGGTCCCCGTTTAGGCATAAGATTGGATGAACAGTGATATGATCCAGCTCAAGGTTTTGTTTGGGTTGGTGGAGGTAAATGAGATAAGGGGTAATCTTCTTAAGGTGAGGGTGGACAGGGTCAAGGTGGATGTCACATTATAATGACATGATAACAGAATTAAACTGAAGCGTCTACAGGGCCTCTGTGTCTCTCTCTATATCTCCATGAACTACTGCCATTCAGTGAGTTTGTGGTTGTCATGGACAACAGGGTAGTCCCATAGCTGTAACCTGTATGGGCCTGATTGGGATGTGGCTCTAAGGTCGTACATACTCATGAAACATCATTTTACGATTTCCCTGAAAGACGCAATAATATTACATGAGGAGTACATGACTTAACTAGAAGGCTCCTGGTGGAAGCAAAACTCTCCCAATACTATGACCCACATGTAATCCCTTTCACCCCAACAGACAGTAAAGAATACAACCTAATCCCTATCACCCCTACAGACAGTATAGAATACAACCTAATCCCTATCACCCCTACAGACAGTATAGAATACAACCTAATCCCTATCACCCCTACAGACAGTAAAGAATACAACCTAATCCCTATCACCCCTACAGACAGTATATAATACAACCTAATCCCTATCACCCCTACAGACAGTATATAATACAACCTAATCCCTATCACCCCTACAGACAGTAAAGAATACAACCTAATCCCTATCACCCCAACAGACAGTATATAATACAACCTAATCCCTATCCCCTCTACAGACAGTATATTATACAACCTAATCCCTATCACCCCTACAGACAGTATAGAATACAACCTAATCCCTATCACCCCTACAGACAGTATAGAATACAACCTAATCCCTATCACCTCTACAGACAGTATATAATACAACCTAATCCCTATCCCCTCTACAGACAGTATATAATACAACCTAATCCCTATCCCCTCTACAGACAGTATATAATACAACCTAATCCCTATCACCCCTACAGACAGTATAGAATACAACTTAATCCCTATCCCCTCTACAGACAGTATATAATACAACCTAATCCCTATCCCCTCTACAGACAGTATATAATACAACCTAATCCCTATCCCCTCTACAGACAGTATATTATACAACACAGCACCATAGAAAGAGGCCATAGAACAACATCACTAAGGCTCTGTGTGTCTGGCCAACAAACACCACCATTCTATCTGCTCCTGTCTTCAAAATGGGGTTGAAAATCCAATCAAATGGAAACAGCCAGGAAACAACAGTTGAGTGTGTGGAAAGAAAGGGATAAGGGAGAGGAGGAGGAGAGAGGAGGAGGGGGTGAGAGGGGGGAGGTGAGAGGAGGAGGCGGTGAGAGGGGGGAGGTGAGAGGAGGAGGGAGGAGGGAGGAGAGAGGAGGAGGGGGTGAGAGGGTGGAGGAGAGACCCGTCTGGGCAGGAGAGGAGCATCTCTGACCCTGAAACATGTTCTCTAGGCCACCTACCACCCGTCTGGGCAGGAGAGGAGCATCTCTGACCCTGAAACATGTTCTCTAGGCCACCTACCACCCGTCTGGGCAGGAGAGGAGCATCTCTGACCCTGAAACATGTTCTCTAGGCCACCTACCACCCGTCTGGGCAGGAGAGGAGCATCTCTGACCCTGAAACATGTTCTCTAGGCCACCTACCACCCGTCTGGGCAGGAGAGGAGCATCTCTGACCCTGAAACATGTTCTCTAGGCCACCTACCACCCGTCTGGGCAGGAGAGGAGCATCTCTGACCCTGAAACATGTTCTCTAGGCCACCTACCACCCGTCTGGGCAGGAGAGGAGCATCGCTGACCCTGAAACATGTTCTCTAGGCCACCTACCACCCGTCTGAGCAGGAGAGGAGCATCGCTGACCCTGAAACATGTTCTCTAGGCCACCTAACACCCGTCTGGGCAGGAGAGGAGCATCTCTGACCCTGAAACATGTTCTCTAGGCCACCTACCACCCGTCTGGGCAGGAGAGGAGCATCTCTGACCCTGAAACATGTTCTCTAGGCCACCTACCACCCGTCTGGGCAGGAGAGGAGCATCTCTGACCCTGAAACATGTTCTCTAGGCCACCTACCACCCGTCTGGGCAGGAGAGGAGCATCTCTGACCCTGAAACATGTTCTCTAGGCCACCTACCACCCGTCTGGGCAGGAGAGAAGCATCTCTGACCCTGAAACATGTTCTCTAGGCCTAGGACAGCAGCTCAGTCACCTTGGTTCTATTAACTGACAGCAACCCATAGCACTCTCAGCCAGGATCAGAGTGAAGAGACAGAGAGGTTGTTTTGCAACCAGATCTAACAGCATCTGTCTGAGTAAGACGCTTGCCCTGTCACGAGAGGACAGCAGGTGTAACTCTCCCTTTACGTTCGTATTGTAGGGCCTAAATGGCACCCTACTCCCTACATAGTGCACTACTTTTGACCAGCGCCCTACTGGTCCAATGAACCCTATGGGCCATTTGGGACGCCTCCCCATGTCTAGGTGTTTTTCTACATTCTACACACCAGACTGTCTTTCATGCTGTAGCGGTTGTTTTGCTCATTAGCAGTCTAACAGTCTGTCATTGGCCAGTAGGTAATGAGTGGGTCCAAACGTCCTTATACAGATTGGTGGGGAACCTTAGGCTCCTCATCCAGACATTAACAGATTAGTGGGGAACCTTAGGCTCCTCATCCAGACATTAACAGATTGGTGGGGAACCTTAGGCTCCTCATCCAGACATGGGACCCTCATAGGTCTTGGTGCTCGGTGGATGATGAGGGGGATCTGTCTTTTTAAACCCTCTAAAAACGTTTTTCTTACAGGCTGCTATTATGACTGCGGTGGTAGATGACGTCTGAAGGTTGATGTAATGTAGGGTCTTGACCCAATGAAGGGGATTTTAACATTTTAACATTCAAATTCTCTTTTGTCTGTTACTTTTACTTTGTTCATATATATATTTTTTTTTTAAACATTTTTTTTTGGGAAACCAAGATAAATAGATGTGTATGTGCACAGCTTGTAGACAGAGAAAACACAACCCTCTGGCCTCTGGTCTGGTCCTGACAGACACACACTAACACATTGGCACACGACCTAGATTAAAAATGTGTGAACCAGAAAGGCTTCATGTTGTAAAGAGCTAAACAACAAGGCAGTGGTTGTGTCCCTAATGGGACTCTATTCCCTATGTAGTGCACTACTACCCTATGGGCCCTGGTCAAAAGTAGTGCACTATAAACGTTATAGGGTGCCCTTTGAGTCCCTAGAAGCTGCTTCATGGCAGCCGAGGACTTGTGTGTGTGTGTGTGTGTGTGTGTGTGTGTCTGTGTGTGTGTGTGTAGTTAAAGCCTAGGCCAGCCAGTTACTGAACATCTAGGTACAGATGTGTCTAGAACAGAGGTGGATGGAGGGGGTGGGGCTGTATTGTAGAATAGAGGGGGACAGAGGTGGATGGAGGGGGTGGGGCTGTATTGTAGAATAGAGGGGGACAGAGGTGGATGGAGGGGGTGGGGCTGTATTGTAGAATAGAGGGGGACAGAGGTGGATGGAGGGGGTGGGGCTGTATTGTAGAATAGAGGGGGACAGAGGTGGATGGAGGGGGTGGGGCTGTACTGTAGAATAGAGGGGGACAGAGGTGGATGGAGGGGGTGGGGCTGTACAGTAGAATAGAGGGGGACAGAGGTGGATGGAGGGGGTGGGGCTGTACAGTAGACTAGAGGGGGATGGAGGGGGTGGGGCTGGAGGAAAAAGGGAGGCGAGGAGGAGGAGAGGAGGAGGAGGAGGGTGGTGCCAGAGTAAGAAGGGAGGCGCGAAGGAGGAGAGGAGGAGGAGGGTGGTGCCAGAGTAAGAAGGGAGGCGCGAAGGAGGAGAGGAGGAGGAGAGGTAATCTCGTTAATGCCACAGCAGCAGTGGGCAGGTGCCCTGGTGACAGGCACAGCCGGGGAACAAAAGACTGACGGGGTAAACAGCTGATGACCCTCACTCGCTACCCACTGCACAACACACACACACACACACACACACACACACACACACACACACACACACACACACACACACACACACACACACACACACACACACACACACACACACACACACACAAAATAAGGGCGTACTTTGCCTCCACCAGGAGACCCCTTACATGAAATGATAGCTGGAGAGTTAGAGACAAACGGCCCTGCACCCTACAGGCGTTCCAAATCACACCCTATTCCAAATGACACCCTATTCCTATGGGACCCTGGTCAAAAGTAGTGCACTATTTAGGAAATAGTTGGATCTGTTGAGTTCTATCAAACTCATCTATTTATAAGTAATTATGTCCATGATCTTTTAGGTAACAATGAAATGCCATTCCCTTGGGTTGTTAGTGACCCAACCAATCACTTTTTATAACCTCTGACCTGACTCTGCATGTTGTTGTGACGGTAAATGCATTTTCTTCCAGATCTGACACTAACAACTGACCCATGTAAACAGATGTAGCGATCACATTCAGATAGGGAGTATTGGCTGTGGTAGAGGGTGGAGAGGGGAGGGGGGAGAGAGGGAGGAGAGGGAGGGTGGAGAGGGGGTAGAGGAGGGGGGAGGATTTCAGTTTATTTTCCCCCAGCTCACCGAGACTCAAGAGGTGAGAGTGGGGTCACCAAGGACAGGTAGGCTAAAAAGTAATTCAAGTAAAATCAGGTGTCTTCCGTAACACAGAAGGGCTTGTGTTGAAAACACAACATAAAGGCCCCAACCCTATTGATGACACATGCCAATTTCTGATCGTGTCTTAGGGGGCAACAGTTTCCCCCCTGTTGTAATATGGATGGCTCATAGTTGGATAAAACAGGGTCTAGGGACATACCATAACACCCTCCAAATCAACTCTGGACCTCAAAGCCCCCTCTAATGAGGGACTGGTTTAGACCTGGGACACCAGGTGGGTGCAATTTTAATGATCAGGTAGAACAGAAAGCCAGCAGGCTCCGGACCTCGTAGGGTCAGCGTTGAATACCACTGCCGTAAGATAATGGGGGGGGGGGCATGACAAGCAGCTGATGGAATGATCCAACCGTGTCAGTGACCATACAGACCACAGTCATAATAGGCCAGTAGGTTCCTTCCCCCTTGTGTTACATGCTTGGATGTAGGGGACACATGGGGATGGGGATTGGGGGGGTTGTTTGGCAGGGGGGGTGGGGGGGGGGGGGGATTAGGGGGGTTGTTTGGCAGAGAGGGGGGGGGGGTGGACATGGAGATGGGGATTGGGGGGGGTTGTACCCCTCTACCCCTCCTCTCACCGGTCCAGTATGCAGCTGTAGTCCTGTGGGCCGCAGCCCCCCTCACTCTTCAGCTCGGCAAACACCTGGGTGAAGAAGTGGGGATCGGCGTTGATGCGCAGCATCTTGGCGCTGGTGGTGTCGATGATGGCAAGGCATCGGTCCCAGAACGCCTCTTTGCCAGCCTCCACCAGGAAAGGCTTCAGTGGGTAGGAGATCTCGTTGCCCATGTAGGAGTAGGAAAGGTAGAGGCAGGTGAGCAGCGTGGCCTGAAGCTCGTGCTCCGACGCCACCAGGTCCCCATCCACCACATTTCGACACAGCATGTAGACAAACACTACGTTGGCCGGCGTCACGAAGGCCTGGTCCTGCCAGCCCTGGAGGAGTAGAGAGTGGTCCACCGCCCGCAGCCACAGCACCGGGTCTGCCGGGGAGAGGTGCTTCAGCCGATAGCAGCGGCCACACAGGAACTCACCCAGACAGCGGAGGAGTTCACTAGTGGACGCCTGGATGATGACGCGCTTGGGGGACGAAGCGCCCATTCCTTGATGGGGCACCTTCTTGACGGAGGGTAGCTGCTGGGGTTTAATACCCATCTCATAGCTACAGTGCCCCTGGCCGAAGCCTATCCCCAGGCCTTGTCCTGCTGGCCTGTTGTAGCTGGAGAGGTTGGCACAGGATAGAGATTTCTTGACATTCTCCTGGTTGAGATGCAACATCGGGTCCTTCTGGTAGATGTTGTTGTTGTTGTTGAGGGGGTCTCCGAGCAACCCCGGGCCCCCAGAACATTTCTTAGAGCTCCCTCGTTTCTTGGTGGTGGCAACCAGGCGTTTCCAGGTGAGCGCCGGGAGGAAGATTGACTGGCCCCGTTTCAGGCCACCGGTGTGATCTTTCTGAGTGTTGAGCGATCGGCTGCTCAGGCTCGGGTAGTGGTTGAGGGAACCGGGCCGCGTGTCGTAGTAGCTGTTCTTCCTGGATGCAGGGGACAGTGATAATACTGCGCCCATGGTGAGTCAGTGATGTATTATACTGGCTTTGTGGGGTCGGATTTGGACAGGGTTGAGATGGAGGCACAGTTCTCTCCTGTTTAACGCTTTAAGTTTAGTTGAATTTAGAGACTTAAACGTTTTTCCAGTTGATGCTGACACTATTCAAATGCCCATGATGACACTGCCACTATCTGCAACACAAGAACAGGAAACGTATGATGTTGAGAATTAAAAAGCAAATAGCCTACTTAAACTTTGAAAATAATACATTTGTGTTTTTCTCTCTCAAACATTTACATTTGCTAATGCCCTGTCAAGCAGCGCTGTGCACCCGTGTCCCACCAGGTTGCTATTCGCACAAGCACATCAATACATACAGTGCCTTCAGAAAGTATTCATACCCGTTTACTTATTCCACATTTTGTTGTGTTACAGCCTGAATTCAAAATGGATTAAATCAATTGTTTGTCTCACCAATCTACACACAATACCCCATAATGACAAAGTGAAAACATGTTTTTACACATTTTTGCTAATTTATTGAAAATGTACTTACACTCCTGAGTACTCACACCCCTGAGTCAAAACATGTTAGAATCACTTTTGGCAGCGATTACAGGTGTGAGTATTTCTGGGTAAGTCTCTAAGAGCTTTGCACACCTGGATTGTACAATATTTGCACATTATTATTTTTAAAATTCTTCATTCTCTGTCAAGTTGGTTGTGGCTCATTGCTAGACAGCCATTTTCAAGTCTTGCCATAGAAGCCGATTTAAGTCAAAACTGTAACTAGGCCACTCCAGTGTATATTTGGCCTTGTGTTTTAGGTTATTGTCCTGCTGAAAGGTGAATTTGTCTCCCGGTGTCTGAACCAGATGTTCCTCTAAGATTTTGCCTGTGCTTAGCTCTATTCCATTTCTTCTTATCATAAAGAACTCCCTAGTCCTTGCCGATGACAAGCATACCCATAACATGATGCAGCCACCACCATGCTTGAAAATATGAAGAGTTGTACTCAATGATGTGTTGTGTTAGATTTGTACCAAATATAACGCTTTGTATTCAGGACATAAAGTTAATTTCTTTGCACATTTTTTGCAGTTTTACTTTAGTGCCTTATTGCAAACAGGATGCATGTTTTGGAATATTTTGTATTCTGTACAGGCTTCCTTCGTTTCACTCTGTCAATTAGGTTAGTATTGTGGAGTAACTACAACGCTGTTGATCCATCCTCAGTTTTCTCCTATTACAGCCATTAAACTCTAACTGTTTTAAAGTGGAACCAGCAGCATCTTAACTACTTTGCAGATATGAAACAAACAGACAATCATAATATCAGTCAAAAAATATCAAATTCCCAGTTTATGCTAGAAAATCAACTTTATAAGCAGTTTTAAAAATAGATTATATTTGACTCAAAATTCCATGTTGGTAGAATAGATGGATGCAGTTCAATGCATGATTAATATCATTCACAAATACATTTCTTGGTAGTCCCAAAAATATTGCTATCAGGTTGTAAATCACAACTGGCCTGGTACATTGTTTGCTGCCTCCATCCATTCGGGATGCACTATTTCAGTTTCAATGACTCAATATGTTGGACAAAAACAGACTAATGTAACTAAGGCTGGGAATGTCAATACAATCAAACTAGCAAGGGCAATGACCACAAGTCAGTCATAACGTGGCTAATAGGCTAGCGTACCTATTTATGTAGCTATTTATTTAGCAAGCTAAAAACACGGAGCCTAACGTTAGCTAGCTAACTAGCTAGCTAGCTAGCTGCTGGGAGGATGTCATATCATTGGAGGAGTGGGTGAGTGACCGACTTTCCCCCCTAATCATAGCCGTGGGAAGTAGGGGTGCTGAGGGTGCTGCAGGACCCCCTGAAAAATGCTAATAATTTTTTATTTTATAATTATTTATTTTTTTCTCACAAAAGTAGTGCACTGGGCCTTTAATTGTCCTGCATTAGCGGATCGATACAGCCGTCTCCCCCCCCCCCATCAAATCACCCTCTTCTGAGTGTGCCAGAGAGCACAGAATAACTGATTAATTTACAAACGCGCAACATCCACTGAATATGACCGGTGTCAGTAAACGTCGGCAAAAAAAGTAATTAAATTGTTGCCGGCAGCACAGTTAGTCACTAACGCTCTAGATAACATGTAAAAACAGCCTAACCAGCTCTGCTAGGGCGAGTAAAATGGTCAGAGTTAGGTGTTCTCTCATTTGGGAGTTTGTAGTGCAGTTTTTCCATGCATAGAACTACGGATAGAAAAAAGATGGTGGAAGCGGATGATGAAGTGGATTCTGAATCTAATGGCGGTAGAATCAAGGAGAATTTGAATATTGTCCAAAAGAAAGGAAAACGGAGCAAAGTAGAGTACAGTGATGAGAACGTCACTTCGTATCTAGTAGGAGTACGGTTTGTTAATGAGGAGCAGCTGATTGAATTACCAATCTTGAGGAATCCATTTGAGATATCCAAACTGGTGGAGAGAGTGCTGGGTGGAGTGAAGGCAGTGAGGATCACGAGAGGCGTTTGAAGTGTTGTGTGTGTCTCTTAGGAACAGGGCACCCCTCAAGGGGGTTATATCTGGAGTCTCGTGGGAAGTAGATGTTGAAGAGATGAAAAATATTCCTGGAGTGATTGATGCACGTTGGATGAATTGTGTGTTGAATGAAGAAAAAGTGAAGTCTATCTGTTCTTTTGTTTTTTTGATATGGAGTCTCTCCCTACTCAAGTGCAGTTAGGGTATGTTAACTACAGTCAGAGCGTTTATCCCAAGACCAATGCAGTGTGATCATTGTAAAGCTTTTGGTCATGTTTCAAGTGTTTGCAGAAGGGAGAAGCTGAGATGTCCAACTTGTGGAAAATATAATATTATGTGTTATAAAAGTGATGGAAACGTGACATGTTGCAATTGTGCTGGGAACCATGAAGCCACGTCTTTTGAATGCCCCACAAGGGTGAAAGAGAATGAGGTGGCCAAAGTCAGGGCTATCCAGAGCATATCATATGCAGCAGCTGTTAAAAGGGTTTAGGGTTTGAATGGTGCTCCTGAAGAGTCCATGGTGGTGGATAGGCCTTCACTGCAGGCTGCAGGGGATGTCTTTCACCAGCAGGATCCTGACATTTTAAAGGTTAAGAAGGTGGACTTTGTAGCTTTTATAGCTATGGTGATAAATGGCACTGCCAAGGTGGAGAGAAGGTCCAGGAAGATAGAAATCATTGTGGAAGCGGTGGAGAGGTTCCTGGGGCTGAAAGATTTCTCGGCGGAGGAGTTACATGGAATATTGTCACAAGCCGTACCACCCCCTCAGGGCCTAGAGCCGGAGAAGGGGGATATGGAGAATTGAAAGAAGGAAGAAGTGGGAGTTTTGTTTTGTTTTGTTATTGTACCATTTTTATTTGGGTGGATTAAGTTAGTTTCCCTATCACGTATGGATTTTCTTTTTACCTTGTTTTGGTTTCAACCCGTCCAGTCGGTGGCGGCAATACACCTTTTTGGGTTGTAGTCCGCCATAAAACCCACATAAGAAGAAGAAGAAGAAGAAGTTCTCTCATTTGTGTCTGGAAGCAGTTAGCAAGCTAGCCAACCCAGTTAGCTTGGGTGCTTGACTGCCGTTGTGAGGAACGCTTCGATCAACACTACTACTCGGCCAGAGCGTCCAGTGTGCACTCTAAACCCTCGGACAGCGAAACCCTCTGAATTTACGAACAGACAATCTGACAACGCTCTGAATTTACGACCCAGAGCACACTCTGACACACAGGAGGCAATTTACGAACTCACCCTTAGTTGTCAATGAAATGTATTTGGCGTCAATCAAATGGGCGGACAGGCAGGCAAGTTCCCATCAAGTCGTCAAAACGTGGATGGGTTGGGACAAGCATGCATGGGCAGGCGAGCTACAGAAGGACAAGCAGGTTACTACACCCCATCGTTTATCAGAGCAATTCTGATGGCCAACTAGCTGAAAAAGTTTAAGAGGTTTTGTCTAATGTTCCCTCGCTAGATTTTAGCTCATCTCGCTCTGGCATTAGTTGTTGATCTTGTTGCTGTTGATGTGCATAACTGAGGGAGAGATAGCCTACCTTTTCATGGTTGTTTGATCAATAGGACTGTAAAGTTCCCAAATGTAAGTGGACTCCCATGGTATTTACATATTTGCAGAAATCCATTCAGGTGTATTTTGTGTCTTTTGGCGAATGCGTTCGTTCTAATGATCTAAAGTCGCACTGTTGCTACTGCCAGTTCAAAGTGAATGATGGCAGGCCTGTGTGGCAAATTGTTTATTTGCATAAAGGCCTACAGTAGCTCTGATTGGCTATGGCTCACTGGTCTGCGTAGACTCTGGTCCTGGACGAGACAGCTGTTTTTTTAGGTTTTATTTACTGCAGTGTCTATTAATTGTCACAAATGCCTTACTGTACGTCATCCCCAAACATTCTATGAATTTATGAAAACATGAAAATTACCATATCTAAGTACTAGCTTGTCAGAAAATGTAAAATATATATATATATTTTACATTTTCTGACAAGCTAGTACTTAGATATGGTAATTTTCATGTTTTCATAAATTCATAGAACGTTTGTATATATATAATATTCTTCCTGAGGCATATGAACAGATTTTAATAAGATTTCATGTTGCTAAAATGCTGTCAGTTCCACTTTAAAGTCACCATTGGCCTCATGGTGAATTCCCTGAGCGGTTTCTTTGAGAGACATTGGAAAACCTCCCTCCCTGGTCTTTGTGGTTTAATATGTGTTTGAAAATCACTGCTTGACTGAGGGACCTTACAGATAATTGTATGTGTGGGCTACAGAGATGAGGTAGTCATTCAAAAATCATGTTAAACACTATTATTGCACACAGAGTGAGTCCATGCAACTTAAATGTTTACTCCTGAACTTATTTAAGCTTGCCATAACAAAGGGGTTGAATACTTATTGACTCAAGACATTTCAGCTTTCCATTTTTAAATAATTTGTACAAATTTCGAAAAACAATGACACTTTGACATTATGGGGTATTGTGTGTAGGTGACAAAAACAAGTGACAGAAATTTTACATTCAGGCTGTAACACAACAAAATGTTGAAAAAGTCAAGGGGTGTGAATACTTTCTGGCACTGTAGCTCTGCTGGCGTTAGTGCGCGTTCTTCTACCAACCTCTACGAACGCCCTGGATCAGAGCTAGTCCAGACAATTCCCTAGTGTGAGGACCGTTCCTCATGCGCCAGTCTCTCCTTAAGTCACCATACTGACCCAAATAGCCTATCCGCGCAGCTATAATTGTAGAATCAATTCAACACATTGTTGTAGCCTACTGCAGTGCGCTATGGAAATAAATAGTCGATTTCCATGCACAATTATATTCTAGGGCAGGCTACAATGTGTCAGTGCGCACTTTAACAAGATTTTATAAAGCCGATAGAAACACAAGCTTTCTGACAAAAATAAAACTCCACAATCAATGAATCCCCATTTCCCATAAAAACATGGAAATATAATTATCAATGAGAAATAAATACAATTTGCAAACCCAAACAGGTCATATTTTTCCAAAAGGCAAACAAACAAACAGAGATGCTCACCTAGCCTATGTAGGCGATATCATTAGATGTCCGATGGCAGTAATCAACCCGTTGTCCATTATCGCCTATCTGCAGTCCGTGATTTACAGAACTGCACATCAAAGCGCAATAAATGGACTGCCTGTGTGGAGGTAACATTGACAAATGTTCAGATGATTCAGTTCAAGAAGCGCTTCTGAGCGTTTTGTTATTCTGAGGGCAGCCGCGTAGAAGCCGTCCGTCTCGGCCAAGTCGAGTGCAGGTGTCCGGCGCCGCTGAATAGCTGCTGCAGACTAAATCCAAAAGGCTACTCCGTTATAGAGTAGAACTTCTTCTGTCAGCCGAGTCTCCATCTCAAAGGGATGACAACGCAAACTTTCACTTGGATATCTGACCACACTGTCCTTTAAATGCATTCCATCTTCGTGTGCAGAATAGCCTCTACAGAATTTTATGTAAATACGAAGTCCTTCGGAAACAGACAGAATACCGGGGAAAATATGATCTGGGTCAGCCCCTCATATCGGTCTCCATAACCGTATGTGTCGAACAGAAGCGGCGCCTCGGCTTGACAACTCTTCTCTTCACTCCAACAGATTGGCCGCTTTGTGGGCGTGGGTGTAGGCGTGAACCTATTCAAGCAAGTAAGTAACTACATTTTGAAAATGTAAAAAAACTCTGTATTATTAGCTAGCTGGCTACTTACAGCAGGTCACTGTGTGTAGGCTAACGAGTTGTTTGTTAGCTAGCTAGCTAGCCAGCCAACTTTACATACTGTAGCTAAGTGAAATATCATCAGCTAGTTGACTTCATATTAGCTTGTTATCTTGATTTAGGCCTATTTATCACTGTAAATTAAAAACTCATGCACCCAATACATTTGTAGATAACAGCAATGGAAGAGGGTGAAAGGATTTTCTGCTCCAGATGTCAGAGAAGGGAGAAAGGTTAGGTGTTCTAGTTAGATGGGGCAGGTTGTGGGATGACATTATGAAAATATTCTCCAGTTTTAGTCCCTAGAGAGGAAAACTATGAAGACAGACAGAGAGGTAATAGCCAGGGCTGTCTAATTGTAATAAAATGAAGCCTGTTTCTTTGCGATGTCTTGTCCTCAGATATGGGGAGCTGCGAAAGCCTGTCTGCAGATGAAGAGGTCCCAGAGAATGTCCCAAGAGACTGCTGGCACATCCTTGACTGCCATGGGTTGTATGGTGTACTTATGTTAGGCAAATGTTGTTTACAACAATACAGTTAAAAGTCACACACAATGTAGGCTACAAACGCATTACAACTGTAGCAGGCCAATCCTTCTCCTGGAGGTCTGCTGGGTGTGCAGGGTTCTGTTCCAGCACAGCACTAGCACACCTGATTCAACTTTATCAGACCTAATGAGTTGATAATAATGTGTATTATTGCTGGGCTGGAATAGAAGTCTGCTCACCCAGTAGATCAGGGAGTGGAGCAAGGTTGGCCACCTCTGATATGGACTTTTCACCTACTTACTAAGATGTCTAACATTTACAAACAAGTTAGATCATTTATACATTTTGAAATTATATTTTTGTATTAATTCTATGTTGATTCATTGAAGTGAAGTGTTTTAAACTTGTTTTCATTGTTAACTTAAACACACTATTCAAGATGAACTAGTGTCAATGTTCATTCATCACAGAACACAATTCTGCAGTAAAAAGTTGTGAAGGGAATCTGTCTCCAATTTGTCTGTGTTTCTGTGTTGCGTTCTCAAATGAACATGACCTTTTTGTCCAGTTGTGAGCTCTCCTATCAGTTTTATTTGATTGTCACTCTGTCTCAGGAAAGCAGCCATGTGAACACATTTAGCAGCTTATCATAATGGCATGCATCACCAATGCAGCCACAGGCCTACAGTATTGTGACATAACTGGCCCAGTGGCTATGTGCAATCAATGTGCCCCTTGTCATTCTACATCTGAAGCAGAGAATAGCTGAACTCACACATCATTTGCATATTCATGAGATAGCTATATGTTCTCAATTTAAAATGATACCAGTAGATAATGTATGTGAGGCTAATCATCAACCAGATTTTTCTGACATGAAATTGTTTAGTGCAAATCCAAACCTTGTATTCTAGGTACAGTACTGTACATGGAAATAAGGAGCTGGCAATTTGTAGGCTAATTCAAAATGGAGGCCCATAGGGCGGCGCACAATTGGCCCTGCGTCGTCCAGGGTAGGGGAGGGAATGGCCGGCAGGGATGTAGCTCAGTTGGTAGAGCATGGCGTTTGCAACGCCAGGGTTGTGGGTTCGATTCCCACGGGGGGCCAGTATGCAAAATAAAAAAATTATAATGTATGCACTCACTAACTGCAAGTCGCTCTGGATAAGAGTTTGGAGTGTTGTCATTCTACCTCGTTTATTTGCCGAGAATGCTTTTAGAATACGGAGACAAAATCAGAAGGTCAATGGCATGGAGGAGGATTGCAGATATGTTGGTGTTGATTGTGGGTAAAGATAGATTTGCAAAGCCACAATTTCAAATTACCCATTAATGTGAATGTAGGCCTATGTATTTTACAGGAAGTGAGCTATAATCATCAATGTCATGACATAAGTATAATGAAAGAGCCATAAGCTATAATATATGAGAATCATAAAGTTAAGATACCATAATCCAATTGGTAGCATATTACATGGGCAATTCCTGCTTAGTGTATAATTTACAATGTTATAATGCGTGTTACTGGGGATTTCTATCCTTTGGTGGGCAAATTTCACAATCTAATTTACTTAACACATTCACAAATGCTGGCTTTGATCACAATTTTGAGGTTTAGGTTGCTTGATGTTCATAGCTAGCTAGCTAGCACAAGCAAACATTGTTGTGCAAATCTCTCTTCACCCACCATCAACACCAACAATCTCTGTCTTCTAGCAAAGCAAAATCATATAGAATTGCAAAATCATACACAGCAATGATTTGCTTTCCTCCATCTTTTTTGGTTGTGCTTGCCTGGAACTAATGACAGGCGGAACTATGTTTCATGAACAGAAGATTTTCAAGCAAACATTTGCGCCTCACCTGATTGGTTAATTGCAGCGGTGTCGGCGTGCAATTTACATAAAGTAGAGCAGAACTTTTTCTATCGCTCCTCTAGCAGGGTTCGCGCCGTTCACCTTCCCACAATCCCCTGCACATTGTTCCGCGTGCTCCCGTTGAAAATGAATGGGGGCGCTGTGCTGCTCTGCTAGCGTACAAACACAACACACTCAACTGATCAGGCAGATTATTCAAGATGGACTTCGAAAATCGTTGTCTGTCCTTGTCCTGAGGACGTCGGGAAATTCTTTCAAAATCGGCCACCAGGGGCAACAGTAAGCGCTATTAGCATGAAGTAGCCTTGGGTTTTGCTAGAGCGTTGTGGATGGAGGTGGCGGATGGGGTGCGATGGATGACTCCAGACCATAAAGTTGTGTGTTCAATCCAAGTGGTAGACAATCATATTTTTTTTTACCATATCCCAAACCTTAACCCTTACCTTAACCATTTGGAATGAATCCCTAAACTTTATGTTTTAGCATCTTTGAAATTTGACATTTGGAGAAACGGAATGATGTGGAGCAGGCGGAGCAACCTAGGGGACTCTATTTTAAGAAATCTAACGATATGGAGGAGCAGGAGGAGCAACCCAGGGGGCTATCGTTAATCTAAGCACTGGCGGTAGCGCCATAGGCTGGGGGAGGGTGGGGTGGGGGTGTCAGAAATATTGTTGCTATTTTCACGACCAAAAAATGATTGGTGCAGTGCTGGCGGTGGCATGAAAGGGCTGGGTTTTGATGAATAATCCAGTTGTGGGTTTGTTGAGGCTTGGCGCCTCACTGGCCAATCAGAACGTACTCCATGGCTAAATATATGGTTGCTTCAAGTTGTG
This sequence comes from Coregonus lavaretus, assembly GCF_964263955.1. NCBI lineage: Eukaryota > Metazoa > Chordata > Actinopteri > Salmoniformes > Salmonidae > Coregonus > Coregonus lavaretus. The sequence continues at coordinate 704,303 of NC_139990.1, forward strand.
CATTTACAGTCTTTTATGTACAGTGGGGGAAAAAAGTATTTAGTCAGCCACCAATTGTGCAAGTTCTCCCACTTAAAAAGATGAGAGAGGCCTGTAATTTTCATCATAGGTACACGTCAACTATGACAGACAAATTGAGAAAAAAAAATCCAGAAAATCACATTGTAGGATTTTTAATGAATTTATTTGCAAATTATGGTGGAAAATAAGTATTTGGTCACCTACAAACAAGCAAGATTTCTGGCTCTCACAGACCTGTAACTTCTTCTTTAAGAGGCTCCTCTGTCCTCCACTCATTACCTGTATTAATGGCACCTGTTTGAACTTGTTATCAGTATAAAAGACACCTGTCCACAACCTCAAACAGTCACACTCCAAACTCCACTATGGCCAAGACCAAAGAGCTGTCAAAGGACACCAGAAACAAAATTGTAGACCTGCACCAGGCTGGGAAGACTGAATCTGCAATAGGTAAGCAGCTTGGTTTGAATAAATCAACTGTGGGAGCAATTATTAGGAAATGGAAGACATACAAGACCACTGATAATCTCCCTCGATCTGGGGCTCTACGCAAGATCTCACCCCGTGGGGTCAAAATGATCACAAGAACGGTGAGCAAAAATCCCAGAACCACACGGGGGGACCTAGTGAATGACCTGCAGAGAGCTGGGACCAAAGTAACAAAGCCTACCATCAGTAACACACTACGCCGCCAGGGACTCAAATCCTGCAGTGCCAGACGTGTCCCCCTGCTTAAGCCAGTACATGTCCAGGCCCGTCTGAAGTTTGCTAGAGTGCATTTGGATGATCCAGAAGAGGATTGGGAGAATGTCATATGGTCAGATGAAACCAAAATAGAACTTTTTGGTAAAAACTCAACTCGTCGTGTTTGGAGGACAAAGAATGCTGAGTTGCATCCAAAGAACACCATACCTACTGTGAAGCATGGGGGTGGAAACATCATGCTTTGGGGCTGTTTTTCTACAAAGGGACCAGGACGACTGATCCGTGTAAAGGAAAGAATGAATGGGGCCATGTATCGTGATATTTTGAGTGAACACCTCCTTCCATCAGCAAGGGCATTGAAGATGAAACGTGGCTGGGTCTTTCAGCATGACAATGATCCCAAACACACCGCCCGGGCAACAAAGGAGTGGCTTCGTAAGAAGCATTTCAAGGTCCTGGAGTGGCCTAGCCAGTCTCCAGATCTCAACCCCATAGAAAATCTTTGGAGGGAGTTGAAAGTCTGTGTTGCCCAGCGACAGCCCCAAAACATCACTGCTCTAGAGGAGATCTGCATGGAGGAATGGGCCAAAATACCAGCAACAGTGTGTGAAAACCATGTGAAGACTTACAGAAAATGTTTGACCTGTGTCATTGCCAACAAAGGGTATATAACAAAGTATTGAGAAACTTTTGTTATTGACCAAATACTTATTTTCCACCATAATTTGCAAATAAATTCAGTACAAATCCTACAATGTGATTTTCTGGATTTTTTTTCCTCATTTTGTCTGTCATAGTTGACGTGTACCTATGATGAAAATTACAGGCCTCTCTCATCTTTTTAAGTGGGAGAACTTGCACAATTGGTGGCTGACTAAATACTTTTTTCCCCACTGTATTGCCTTGGAATCAAATCCAATTCTAATGTTTGAAACTAAATAACAAAATGAATACCTATTTGCTAAATATGTTAAAACCCGGTAGAGTTTGTTGACGCACCGGTGCGTCAATCTAAATAACATAATAAAAAAATCCCCGTCAAAATCCGTAAATTTAAGCTAGACATATCTGGGGGTTTTTGCGTGGGCTGCGTCTCAATCTACTGCAGCTGCCTATGGTGGCCTTCCTTCTTTCCTTCCTTCTTTCCTTCCTTCCATCTGTGGTGGTTGTGCTACAGACCATGAGACATCCCGAAAATCGGTCTTCTCACGAAAACGTCTGTTAGCGACCGAACAGTTTGGACTACAAAACTAATGTGACCCCTTTGTGGAAAGGGACTCGTCTGAAGGTAACTGGTACCGGTTTAAAACAATGTACAGTGGCTTGCGAGAGTTTTCACCCCCCTTGGCATTTTTCCTATTTTGTTGCCTTACATCCTGGAATTAAAATTAATTTTTGAGGGGTTTGTATAATTTCATTTACACAACATGCCTACCACTTTGAAGATGCAAAATATTATTTATTGTGAAAATAACTTGAGCGTGCATAACTATTCACCCCCCCTAAGTCAATACTTTGTAGAGCCACCTTTTGCAGCAATTATAGCTGCAAGTCTCTTGGGGTATGTCTCTATAAGCTTGGCACATTAACCACTGGGATCTTTGCCCATTCTTCAAGGCAAAACTGCTCCAGCTCCTTCAAGTTGAATGGGTTCTGCTGGTGTACAGCAATCTTGAAGTCATACAACAGATTCACAATTGGATTGAGGTCTGGGCTTTGACTAGCCCATTCCAAGACATTTAAATGTTTCCTCTTAAACCACTCGAGGGTTGCTTTAGCAGTATGCTTAGGGTCATTGTCCTTCTGGAAGGTGAACCTCCGTCCCAGTCTCAAATCTCTGGAAGAGTGAAACAGGTTTCCCTCAAGAATTTCCCTGTATTTAGCGCCATCCATCATTCCTTCAATTCTGACCAGTTTCCCAGTCCCTGCCGATGAAAAACATCCCCACAGCATGATGCTGCCACCACCATGCTTTACTGTGGGGATGGTGTTCTCGGGGGGTTAGAGGTGTTGGGTTTGTGCCAAACATAGTGTTTTTCTTGATGGCCAAAAAGCTCAATTTTAGTCTCATCTGACCAGAGTACCTTCTTCCATATGTTTGGGGAGTCTCCCACATGCCTTTTGGCGAACACCAAACGTGTTTGCTTATTTTATTCTTTAAGCAATGGCTTTTTTTCTGGCCACTCTTCCGTAAAGCCCAGCTCTGTAGGAGTGTACGGCTTAAAGCGGTCCTATGGACAGATACTCCAATCTCCGCTGTGGAGCTTTGCAGCTCCTTCAGGGTTTTCTTTGGTGTGTTTGTTGCCTCTCTGATGAATGCCCTCCTTGCCTGGTCCGTGAGTTTTGGTGGGAGGTCCTTTCTTGGCAGGTTTGTTGTGGTGCCATATTCTTTCCATTTTTTATTAATGGATTTAATGGTGCTCCGTGGGATGTTCAAAGTTTCGAATATTTTTTCACAACCCAACCCTGATCTGTATTTCTCCACAACTTTGAGCCTGACCTTTTTGGAGAGCTCCTTGGTCTTCATGGTGCCGCTTGCTTGGTGGTGCCCCTTGCTTAGTGGTATTGCAGACTCTGGGGCCTTTCAGAACAGGTGTATGTATTCTGAGATCATGTGACAGATCATGTGACACTTAGATTGCACACAGGTGGACTTTATTTAACTAATTATGTGACTGCTGAAGGTAACTGGTTGCACCAGATCTTATTTAGGGGCTTCATAGCAAAGGGGTTGAGTACATACAGTTGAAGTCGGAAGTTTACATACACCTTAGCCAAAAACATTTAAACTCAGTTTTTCACAATTTCTGACATTTCATCCTTGTAAAAATTCCCTGTTTTAGATCAGTTAGGATCACCACTTTATTTTAAGAATGTGAAATGTCAGAATAATAGTAGAGAGAATTATTTATTTCAGCTTTTATTTATTTCATCACATTCCCACTGGGTCAGAAGTTTACATACACTCAATTAGAATTTGGTAGCATTGCCTTTAAATTGTTTAACTTGGGTCAAACGTTTCAGGTAGCCTTCCACAAGATTCCCACAATAAGTTGGGTGAATTTTGTCCCATTCCTCCTGACAGAGCTGGTGTAACTGAGTCAGGTTTGTAGGCCTCCTTGCTCGCACACGCTTTTTCAGTTCTGCCCACACATTTTCTATAGGATTGAGGTCAGGGCTTTGTGATGGCCACTCCAATACCTTGACTTTGTTGTCCTTAAGCCATTTGCCACAACTTTGGAAGTATGCTTGGGGTCATTGTCCATTTGGAAGACCCATTTAAGACCAAGCTTTAACTTCCTGACTGATGTCTTGAGATGTTGCTTCAATATATCCACATAATTTTCCTTCCTCATGATGCCATCTATTTTGTGAAATGCACCAGTCCCTCCTGTAGCAAAGAACCCCCACAGCATGATGCTGCCACCCCCGTGCTTCACAGTTGGGTTCTTCGGCTTGCAAGATACCCCCTTTTTCCTCCAAGCATAACGATGGTCATTATGGCCAAACAGTTCTATTTTTGTTTCATCAGACCAGAGGACATTTCTCCAAAAAGTAAGATATTTGTCCCCATGTGCAGTTGCAAACCGTAGTCTGGCTTTTTTATGGCGGTTTTGGAGCAGTGGCTTCTTCCTTGCTGAGCGGCCTTTCAGGTTATGTCGATATACGACTCGTTTTACTCTGGATATAGATACTTTTGTACCTGTTTCCTCCAGCATCTTCACAAGTTCCTTTGCTGTTGTTCTGGGATTGATTTGCACTTTTCGCACCAAAGTACGTTCATCACTAGGAGACAGAACGCGTCTCCTTCCTGAGCGGTATGACGGCTGCGTGGTCCCATGGTGTTTATACTTGCATACTATTGTTTGTACAGATGAACGTGGAACCTTCAGGCGTTTGGAAATTGCTCCCAAGGATGAACCAGACTTGTGGAGGTCTACAATTTTTTTTTCTGAGGTCTTGGCTGATTTCTTTTGATTTTCCCATGATGTCAAGCAAAGAGGCACTGAGTTTGAAGGTATGCCTTGAAATACATCCACAGGTACACCTCCAATTGACTCAAATTATGTCAATTAGCTTCAAAAGCGACGACATCATTTTCTGGAATTTTCCAAGCTGTTTAAGGCACAGTCAACTTAGTGTATGTAAACTTCTGACCAACTGGAATTGAGATACAGTGAATTATAAGTGAAATAATCTGTCTGTAAACAATTGTTGGAAAAAGTACTTGTGGCTTGCACACTGACTTGCGAAAACTAGAGTTTGTTAACAAGAAATTTGTGGAGTGGTTGAAAAACAAGTTTTAATGACTCCAACCTAAGTGTATGTAAACTTCCGATTTCAACTGTATGTACGCACCACTTTTCCGTTATTTATTTTGTATAATTTTTTTAAACAAGTTATTTTTTTCATTTCACTTCACCAATTTGGACTATTATGTGTATGTCCATTACATGAAATCCAAATAAAAATCATTTTAAATTACAGGTTGTAATGCAACAAAATTGGAAAAACGCCAAGGGGGATGAATACTTTTGCAAGGCACTGTATGGAAGTATGGAGGTAGTTTTGTGCCAAAAAAAGGGGTTAAATATGTGTAGTATATATACATATATTAAAAAGTTTGGACACACCTACTCATTCCAGGGTTGTCCTTTATTTTTACTATTTTCTACATTGTAGAATAATAGTGAAGACATCAAAACTATGAAATAACACTTCAAAACTTTTGACTGGTACTGTATATATACAGTGCATTTGTTAAGTATTCAGACCCCTTGATTTTCCCACATTTTGTTACGTTACAGCCTTATTCTAAAATTGATTAAGTTGTTCCCCCCCCCCCCCATAGTACACACAATACCCTATAATGACAAAGGAAAAATAGGTTTTTAGAAATCTGTGCAAAAGATAAAACAAAAAAACGGAAATATCACATTTACATAAGTATTCAGACCCTTTAGTCATTACTTTGTTGAAGCACCTTTGGCAGTGATTATAGCCTTGAGTCTTTTTGGATATGATGCTACAAGCTTGGCACACCTGTATTTGGGGAGTTTCTCCCATTCTTCTCTGCATATCTTCTCAAGCTCTGTCAGGTTGGATGGGGAGAATCGCTGCACAGCAATTTTCAGGTCTCTCCAGAGGTTCGATCGGGTTCAAGTCCGGGCTCTGGCTGGGCCACTCAAAGACATTCAGAGACTTGTTCTGAAGCCACTCCTGTGTTGTCTTGGCTGTGTGCTTCGGGTCATTGTCCTGTTGGAAGGTGAACCTTCTCCCCCAGTCTGAGGTCCTGAGTGCCGTGGAGCAGGTTTTCATCAAGGATCTCTCTGTACTTTGTTCCGTTCATCTTTCCCTTGATCCTGACTAGTCTCCCAGTCCCTACTACTGAAAAACATCCCCACAACATAATGCTGCCACCACCATGCTTCACCGTAGGGATGGTGCCAGGTTTCATCCAGACGTGACGCTTGCCATTCAGGCCAAAGAGTTCAATCTTGGTTTCATCAAACCAGAGAATCTTGTTTCTCATGGTCTGAGAGTCCTTTAGGTGCCTTTTGGTAAACTCCAAGCGGGCTGTCATGTGTATTTTACTGAGGAGTGGCTTCCATCTGGCCACTCTACCATAAAGGCCTGATTGGTGTTGTTCTGCAGAGATGGTTGTCCTTCTGGAAGGTTCTCCCATCTCCACAGAGGAACTCTGGAGCTCTGTCAGAGTGACCATTGGGTTCTTGGTCATCTCCCTGACCAAGGCCCTTCTCCATCCGATTGCTCGGTTTGGCCAGGCGGCCAGCTCTAGGAAAAGTATTGGTGGTTCCAAACTTCTTCCATTTAAGAATGATGGAGGCCACGTGTTCTTGAGGACCTTCAATGCTGCAGAAATGTTTTGGTACCCTTCCCCAGATCTGTGCCTGGACACAATCCTGTCTCTGAGCTCTACGGACAATTCCTTCGACCTCATGGCTTGGTTTTTGCTCTGACATGCACTGTCAACTGTGGGACCTTATACAGACAGGTGTGTGCCTTTCCAAATCATGTCCAATCAATTGAATTGACCACAGTGGACTACAATCAAGTTGTAGAAACATCTCAAGGATGATCAATGGAAACAGGATGCACCTGAGCTCAATTTCGAGTCTCATAGCAAAAGGGTCTGAATACTTATGTAAATATTTCAGTTTTTTATTTTTAGTACATTTGGAAAAATTAATAAAAACCTGTTTTTGCTTTGTCATTAGGGGGTATTGTGTGTAGATTGATGAGGATTTTTATTTAATCAATTTTAGAATAAGTATGTAACGTAAAAACATTTGGGAAAAGTTAATACAGTACCAGTCAAAAGTTTGGACACACCTACTCATTCAAGGGTTTTTCTTTATTTTGACTTTTTTTTTTTACATTGTAGAATAATAGTGAAGACATCAAAACTATGAAATAACACATATGGAATCATGTAGTAACCAAAAAAACATTGTTAAATAAATCTTCAAAGTAGCCACACTTTGCCTTGATGACAGCTTTGCACATTCTTGGCATTCTCTCAACCAGCTTCACCTGGAATGCTTTTCCAACAGTCTTGAAGGAGTTCCCACATATGCTGAGCACTTGTTGGCTGCTTTTCCTTCACTCTGTGGTCCAACTCATCCCAAACCATCTCAATTGGGTTGAGGTTGGGGGATTGTGGAGGCCAGGTAATCTGATGCAGCACTCCATCACTCTCCTTCTTGGTAAAATAGCCCTTACACAGCCTGGAGGTGTGTTGGGTCATTGTCCTGTTGAAAAACAAATGATAGTCCCACTAAGCCCAAACCAGATGGGATGGTGTATCGCAGCAGATTGCAGTGGTAGCCATGCTGGTTAAGTGTGCCTTGAATTCTAAATAAAATCACAGACAGTGTCACCAGCAAAGCACCCCCACACCATAACACCTCCTCCTCCATGCTTTACGGTGGGAACTACCCATGTGGAGATCATCCGTTCACCTACTCTGCGTCTCACAAAGACACAACGGTTGGAACCAAAAATCTCAAATTTGGACTCATCAGGCCAAAAGACAGATTTCCACTGGTCTAATGTCCATTGCTCGTGTTTCTTGGCCCAAACAATTCTCTTCTTCTTATTGGTGTCCTTCAGTAGTTGTTTCTTTGCATCAATTCGACCATGAAGGCCTGATTCACGCAGTCTCCTATGAACAGTTGATGTTGAGGTGTGTCTGTTACTTGAACTCTGTGAAGCATTTATTTGAGCTGCAATTTCTGAGGCTGGTAACTCCAATTTGTAAGTCGCTCTGGATAAGAGCGTCTGCTAAATGACTTAAATGTTAATGAACTTATCCTCTGCAGCAGAGGTAACTCTGGGTCTTCCTTTCCTGTGGCGGTCCTTATGAGAGCCAGTTTTATCATAGCGCTTAATGGTTTTTACAACTGCACTTGAAGAAACTTTCAAAGTTCTTGAAATGTTCCGTGTTGACTGACCTTCATGTCTTAAAGTAATGATGGACTGTCGTTTCTTTTTACTTATTTGAGCTGTTCTTGCCATAATATGGACTTGGTCTTTTACCAAATAGGGCTATCTTCTGTATACCACCCCTACCTTGTCACAACACAACTGATTGGCTCAAACGCATTAAGAGGGAAAGAAATTCCACAAATTAACTTTTAAAAAGGCACACCTGTTAATTGAAATGCATTCCAGGTGACTACCTCATGAATCTGGTTGAGGGAATGCCAAGAGTGTCTAAAGCTGTCATCAAGGCAAAGGGTGGCTGCATTGAAGAATTTCAAATATAACATATATTTTGATTTGTTTAACACTTATTTGGTTACTACATGATTCCACATGTGTTATTTCATAGTTTTGATGTCTTCACTATTATTCTACAATGTAGAAAATAGTAAAAATAAAGAAAAACCCTTGAATGAGTAGGTGTGTCCAAACTTTTGACTGGTACTGTATTTCTTGAGCTTTATTTTATTTTTTGACGATCTTAAAACAATTCCATATTCATTTCTTCTATCTCCTAGATATAGGACAGACACTTCAAAACCTTGTTTCATATGATTTATGTCATTTTTTTGCCATTTACGGCTTAGACTTACAGGGGTTAGCTTGAACGTGTTTGCAGTTAACATTGTTTTAAGTAATTGCATAGCTTCAATGTGGAAGTATATACATAGCATTCACACTGATATAGGGGCTAGGTGTACTGTAAATTGCATTATGGCTGACCATGGACATGCCAAACGTTGTCATTAAGCAAGATTTAATGCATTATTGATAAGGCCTAAAAAGAGCGAATAATTCGAATCAAATTCTAAACAAAACTAAACAACTTGTTTTAAATAAGCTATGCCTAAATACACTTACAGGCACAATAATTGCTTCCCATGGGCATATAATATTAAAACAACGCAGACTATGGAGGGTTTTACGCACATCCAAAGTTTTGACAGTGGCCGGAGAAAGATCAAATACAAAGAGAAAGGGAGAATGTCCACTCACCGTTATACTGCTCCGATATATAATGTTTTATATTCATATTGGAACCATCTTACAGATCGCATTCACATTTCTCCAAATTCAATTAAAAACTATCAATCTGTGGGGGGGGGGGGTTTCATCAACAATAAATGTAAAATGTAATGATATCATAAAATAGACTCAACCCATCGCTGTTGAACCAGCCTTCGTCATTATAGGCCTAGGGCAGGGTTTTTCAATTCCGGTCCTGGAGGGCCGAAACACTTCTGTTTTTTATTTCTACCTGGTAGTTAATTGCACTCACCTGGTGTCCCAGGTCTGAATTAGCCCCTGATTAGAAGGAGAGAATGAAAAACAGAGGTGTTTCGGCCCTCCAGGACCGGAATTGAAGAACCCTGGCCTAGGGTAAGGGTAGCGTACAGAGGGCTTGGGTTTTTAAAATATCAAACGTAAAACAAGAAATTGTTACAGGAAAATAGCTTCTAAATACGAGGTTCTCCGGTATTCGCCAAGGTTCTCATCTCTCGTTTCATGATGGGCATGGACACATGTAGCCTACATCGTGGAGGAGGTTTTACGCACGTCCAAAGCATGGCTACATTTATGTGGGCCTGCCTACAATACATAGATAAAAAGGGAATGTAAGCTCACTGTTTTGCTCCTCTCAAACATTATCTTTTAATATAGCTTTAGTGATTAAGATGTATTTCTAAGCAGTCTCACGAGCCAAACCCTTTATCGACAGTCTTGAATAGCCTAGTTGATTGCATTGGGCAGGACAAAAACAAAGCAGCATTCATTGAGAGGAGGGGAGGCTTTGCTTGGTTTTTAATCAAATAAATGGAATGGGGAAAAAACAGTAGTTTTTTTGTTTCTAAATACGAAGTACACAGGCACCAAAAGCACATTACTCTTGTAATGTGTCACGGCTGGATAGGAAATGTCATGTCTGAACCAACCGCTTTGCCACTAAAACCAGCTATTGGTTTGTCTTAAATATCCCTACCAGTGCTGCCTGAAATTTGCACTTTGGATCACGTTTTTTAAGGACACACCTCAAATATTTCCACCCCGCTTATCTGAGCGCAAGCAAGCTGATATAAGACAGGTAAATTACCAATCCTTGAGCAACAGTTTGAAATTGTAAACGAACGTGCGTTTGACACTAGCGCCGCTTTAAAGCCAGCCGAAAATAGAGCCCAGGGTGTCAAAAACTTCGACATTTGACGTTTGAAGCAACTTTGAAATTTGACGTTTGGAGAAACGTGGAGAAACATCATAATCTGAAGTCAAATTTGTAAAACCTTGAGATCTTGTTGCTCTGATGCCAATGTGTTGTTCAGCCAAACATTCCACTGCTATTGCATTGCTAGATCACATTACTATCCTTATCATGCCAAGAAATAGATAAAGATATTTTGTTTGTTTTGTCATGTATTTGTGTGTTTGGAGAGAGATAAGGGATAGTTGGCATTGGTGTGTAGCCACTGGGCATTAAGCCACTGGACCATGTCTTGTACTACATGCCACATACTCAGTGGGTGGCTGGCCATGGTCTAGATAAGGTACACAGTGTCGTGAAACTCTAACTAGCATAACTCTAGCATAACTCTAGCATAACTCTAGCATACCTCTAGCATAACTCTAGCATAACTCTAGCATACCTCTAGCATAACTCTAGCATAACTCTAGCATACCTCTAGCATAACTCTAGCATAACTCTAGCATAACTCTAGCATACCTCTAGCATACCTCTAGCATACCTCTAGCATACCTCTAGCATAACTCTAGCATACCTCTAGCACAACTCTATCATAACTAGGCCAACAATACCTTTGTGACCTGAATAACCAAGTCTCTTTCAAGCCAAGAGAATGGAATGATATAGGACCACAGAGCATACTGAGTGAGTGAACATCTCAAACACATCTTAGGTTGTGTTTCTAATGGGAGTCTATTCCCTATGTAGTGCACTACTTTTTCCAGGGCCCATAGTAGTGGACTATAGGGAATAGTGTGCCATTTTTGATTCATCCCTAACCTATAATACATTGCATCCTATGGCCCCCAAGACACCCCCTGTTACATCAGCGTGTTATAGTAGATGACTGAGTGCTATATTCTTAAATCCCATTCCTTACTTTTTTTTTTTGTGTGTATTTGGTATATGTTGTGTAATTGTTAGATATTACTGCACTGTCGGAGGTAGAAGCACAAGCATTTCGCTACACCCGCTATAACATCTGCTAAACACGTGTATGTGACAAAAAAAAAAAAATATATATATATATACATTTGATTTGATTTGCTGCTTAGTGACACAGTATTGGCTGGCCTTTATGGGATATATCCTGTGAAATAGCAACCGAATGCAACACAATATAACTAGAGTTTTTATTCAACTCTCTATTTTCACTCACCTTTGGGCGTGCTAAAAGGAACGTTACAGAGAAGAAGTTAAGCCACTGGAGCCGGAGATGGAGAAACAGAAGATACAGTATCTGTTGGTAGAGCAATGCAGGATAACATAACATTCTGTAGAATGAACTAGGCTTGTTGTGAAAACAATCATCTCGATAAGGTGCTTCCCTCGTCATATAGGCTATATATAACACAGCCCCCAGCTCTGGAAGAAGACCCCAGCTAGCACATTTTGTTGCTTGGAAGTTGTGGGAACGTACATTTTTGGTTTCCCATTAGTTCTGGGAACGAAGCCATCATTTTCCTGACCGGTAAGACCAAACATTTTTTTTTAACGTTCTGAGAACAGAAGTGAACATTTCGCCTGTACTGGGAACATACATTTTTAGGTTGCAGGGAGGTTCTGAGAACGTTTTACTATGGTTCCCTGAACGTTTTCCTGGGAGGTTTTATTAAAGAGGCAATCTGTAGTAGCTACATCAATTTTTGGAATTAACGATAACCATTGATTCTTGAAGAATATAACATCTAAATGCCTCATGAGCTTAGTTCAACTGTCGTACCCCACCAGAACCCAAAATATAAGATTGTTTTACTACAATGTTTGTAAACAAAGTAAATGTAAACAAACACTATATAGCCTCAAAACATGGTTAAAACTATAATTTGGATATCATGGATGGTCAGTCTTTGCATCTATAGCTCTGTCTATGAATTTCCAGGTCTCTGGTCTAAAGTAGTGCGCTATACAGGGAATAGGGTGCCATTTCGGATACAGCCGGGGAGATCTCCTCATTCACTCCCCCCTTCCCTCCTCCCTCCTCCTTCCTCCACCCCTCTCCCCTCCACCCTCCACCCTCCACCCTGGAGAAACAGCTGCAGGGCTACCCCGCAGCACAGCTGACATAGGCTGACTACTAGCAGCTATGAAAGAGGCTCTTGTTGGACCCAGCTCGGCTGCTACCAGTGGAGGCTGGTGGGAAGAGCTATAGGAGGATGGGCTCATTGTAATGGCTGGAATGGAATGAATGGAGCGGTATCAAACACATGGAAACCACAATGAGCCCGTTCTCCTATAGCTACTCCCACCAGCCTCCTCTGGCTGCCACCACCATCTACCCAGCAAGGAAGGAGAAAGAAGACTGTGACTTGCTCTGAGATCGCTGATGGCCCTAACCTAACCTTGTAGCATGCCCTTAACCTAACCTTGTAGCATGGCCCTTAACCTAACCTTGTAGCATGGCCCTAACCTAACCTTGGAGCATGGCCCTAACCTAACCTTGGAGCATGGCCCTAACCTAACCTTGTATTATGCCCCTAACCTTGTAGCATGGCCCTAACCTAACCTTGTAGCATGGCCCTAACCTTGTAGCATGGCCCTAACCTAACCTTGGAGCATGGCCCTAACCTAACCTTGTAGCATGGTCCTAACCTAACCTTGTAGCATGCCCCTAACCTAACCTTGTAGCATGGCCCTAACCTAACCTTGTAGCATGGCCCTAACCTAACCTTGGAGCATGCCCCTAACTTAACCTTGTAGCATGGCTCTAACCTAACCTTGTAGCATGGCCCTAACCTAACCTTGTAGCATGCCCCTAACCTAACCTTGTAGCATGGCCCTAACCTAACCTTGGAGCATGCCCCTAACCTAACCTTGTAGCATGGCCCTAACCTAACCTTGGAGCATGCCCCTAACCTAACCTTGTAGCATGGCCCTAACCTAACCTTGTAGCATGGCCCTAACCTTGTAGCATGGCCCTAACCTTGTAGCATGGCCCTAACCTTGGAGCATGGCCCTAACCTAACCTTGGAGCATGGCCCTAACCTAACCTTGTAGCATGGCCCTAACCTAACCTTGTAGCATGGCCCTAACCTAACCTTGGAGCATGGCCCTAACCTAACCTATTGGGACAGACATAGAGAGAGATAGACACAGAGAGAGACTGAGAGACTGAGAGAGAGAGACATAGAGAGAGACACAGAGAGAGACATAGAGAGAGGTACAGACTGAGAGAAACAGAGCTAGAGAGAGCGAGAGACAGCGAGACATAGAGAGAGAAGTGGAGACAGAGGACACAGACAGCGAGACATAGAGAGAGAAGTGAAGACAGAGGACACAGACAGCGAGACTGGTGGAGACAGAGGACACAGACAGCGAGACATAGAGAGAGAAGTGAAGACAGAGGACACAGACAGCGAGACTGGTGGAGACAGAGGACACAGACAGTGAGACAGGTGAAGACAGGTGGAGACAGACAGCGAGACTGGTGGAGACAGAGGACAAAGACAGTGAGACAGGTGGAGACAGAGGACACAGACAGTGAGACAGGTGAAGACAGAGGACACAGACAGCGAGACTGGTGGTGACAGGTGGAGACAGAGGACACAGACAGCGAGACAGGTGGAGACAGAGGACACAGACAGCGAGACAGGTGGAGACAGGTGGAGACAGAGGACACAGACAGCGAGACTGGTGGAGACAGGTGGAGACAGAGGACACAGACAGCGAGACAGGTGGAGACAGAGGACACAGACAGCGAGACAGGTGAAGACAGAGGACACAGACAGCGAGACAGGTGGAGACAGGTGGAGACAGAGGACACAGACAGCGAGACAGGTGGAGACAGAGGACACAGACAGCGAGACAGGTGGAGACAGAGGACACAGACAGCGAGACAGGTGAAGACAGAGGACACAGACAGCGAGACAGGTGGAGACAGGTGGAGACAGAGGACACAGACAGCGAGACAGGTGGAGACAGAGGACACAGACAGCGAGACAGGTGGAGACAGAGGACACAGACAGCGAGACTGGTGGAGACAGGTGGAGACAGAGGACACAGACAGCGAGACAGGTGGAGACAGAGGACACAGACAGCGAGACAGGTGAAGACAGAGGACACAGACAGCGAGACAGGTGGAGACAGGTGGAGACAGAGGACACAGACAGCGAGACAGGTGGAGACAGAGGACACAGACAGCGAGACAGGTGGAGACAGAGGACACAGACAGCGAGACAGGTGAAGACAGAGGACACAGACAGCGAGACAGGTGGAGACAGAGGACACAGACAGCGAGACTGGTGGAGACAGAGGACACAGACAGTGAGACAGGTGAAGACAGGTGGAGACAGACAGCGAGACTGGTGGAGACAGAGGACAAAGACAGTGAGACAGGTGGAGACAGAGGACACAGACAGTGAGACAGGTGAAGACAGAGGACACAGACAGCGAGACTGGTGGAGACAGGTGGAGACAGAGGACACAGACAGCGAGACAGGTGGAGACAGGTGGAGACAGAGGACACAGACAGCGAGACAGGTGGAGACAGGTGGAGACAGAGGACACAGACAGCGAGACAGGTGGAGACAGGTGGAGACAGAGGACACAGACAGCGAGACAGGTGGAGACAGAGGACAAAGACAGCGAGACAGGTGGAGACAGAGGACACAGACAGCGAGACAGGTGGAGACAGGTGGAGACAGAGGACACAGACAGCGAGACAGGTGGAGACAGAGGACACAGACAGCGAGACAGGTGGAGACAGAGGACACAGACAGCGAGACAGGTGGAGACAGGTGGAGACAGAGGACACAGACAGCGAGACAGGTGGAGACAGAGGACACAGACAGCGAGACAGGTGAAGACAGAGGACACAGACAGCGAGACTGGTGGTGACAGGTGGAGACAGAGGACAAAGACAGCGAGACAGGTGGAGACAGAGGACACAGACAGCGAGACAGGTGGAGACAGAGGACAAAGACAGCGAGACAGGTGAAGACAGGTGGAGACAGAGGACAAAGACAGCGAGACAGGTGGAGACAGAGGACACAGACAGCGAGACTGGTGGTGACAGAGGACACAGACAGCGAGACAGGTGGAGAGGGGGACAGAGACAGATAGAGAGACAGACAGTGAGACAGGTGTAGACAGTGAAAGGCCAGCTTACACATAGACAACACAACACAGAGAATCATGCCAGTATGCACATTGACATGATTACATTGGCATCTTAAAATGTGTCCCCGTTTTGCCAGGGATGCTTATGGTGGTAGGGGTGGTTAAATGGGTGGTTAGAGTGATCATATTTTCTGTGGACATTAAAACAAGCAGTCATAGTATAGTATAATTCTAAGAATAGCAGCCTACTAACAGAATGTTTTATGCCATATGTCTTTATTTGAATATCTTCAAACTCCTCAAGTTTATCACATTGCTGTGATTGAATGAGCCCAATAACTTTGTCATTAGATTGTCTCACACATTCAAACACTACATAAGCCCACACACACATAACACACACGCATACCTACACAACACACACACGCATACCTACACAACACACATACACATTCTGTACACGCACACTTTTACACTCATCATTTGCTGCTGCTTCTCTGTTCTTTATTTTACTCGTATTATTATCTATCCTGATGCCTAGTCACTTTACCCTGCCTTCATGTACATATCTACCTCAAATAGCTTATTATTATCTATCCTGATGCCTAGTCACTTTACCCTGCCTTCATGTACATATCTACCTCAAATAGCTTATTATTATCTATCCTGATGCCTAGTCACTTTACCCTGCCTTCATGTACATATCTACCTCAAGTACCTTATTATTATCTATCCTGATGCCTAGTCACTTTACCCTGCCTTCATGTACATATCTACCTCAAATACCTTATTATTATCTATCCTGATGCCTAGTCACTTTACCCTGCCTTCATGTACATATCTACCTCAAATAGCTTATTATTATCTATCCTGATGCCTAGTCACTTTACCCTGCCTTCATGTACATATCTACCTCAAATAGCTTATTATTATCTATCCTGATGCCTAGTCACTTTACCCTGCCTTCATGTACATATCTACCTCAAGTACCTTATTATTATCTATCCTGATGCCTAGTCACTTTACCCTGCCTTCATGTACATATCTACCTCAAGTACCTCATACCTCTGCACATTGATCTGTTAATGATACTCCCTGTTTATAGCTCCATTCTTGTGTATTTTATTTTATTCCTCTTGTGTTAGTTACTATTTAATTTTTTATTTAAAAAAAATCTGCATCTTTGGGAAAGGTTAGTAACCAAGCATTTCACTGTAAAATCTACACCAGTTGTATTCATGTAATAAATAACATTTGATTTGATTTAGTATGTTATTTGATGCACTGAGGGTGAACAGCACTATCTACCTCCAACATAATATAGTTATACTGCTCTCTAGTGGCCAATGTTAGTGCATGTTACCAGAGATTACTAAACCATGTAGGATTATTTTATTATTAATTTATGATTGATTTATGATTTAATTCATTAGAGCAGAGGTCGGTTGATTGCGCAATAAGGCCAGAGGGAGAGTGGTATATAGCCAGTAGGTTATACTACGTCTAAGGGCTGTTCACTCTCTATGGGGCAGGGGAGATTCTACTGTATATCAACAACAATGCAGTTATACTTCATATAGAAAAAAACAAGTATTTTTACCTGTGGTATATCCAGAGTTGGAAAAAGTACTCAATTTTCATACTTGAGTGAAAGTAAAGATACCTTAATAGAAAATGACTCAAGTTAAAGTGAAAGTCAGCCAGTAAAATACCACTTGAGTAAAAATCTAAAGTATCTGGTTTTAAATGTACTTATGTACAGTGGTGGGAAAAGTACTCGACAGTCATACTTGAGTAAAAGTACAAAGTAAAAACTATACATGAAATTCCTTATATTAAGTAAATCAGACAACACAATTTTCTTTCTTTTTTAATTTATGGACAGCCAGGGTGTAACACTCTGGCTCCGGGACTTTTGGATTTGAGCCAGGGTGTATTTGTTTTGTTGGGTATTTGTTGTGGGGTTGGTTGTAAGGGTGTATTCGGTTGGTTGTGTTTTGGGTGTATTTCTATGTTGGTAGTTCTGTTGTGTGTATTTCTAGGTTTGGTCATTGACTTCCAATCGGAGGTAACGAGTGTCAGCTGTCGGCTCGTTATCTCTGATTGGGAGCCATATTTATTCTGTATGTTTTCTTGTGGGCATTGTGGGTTATTGTTCCTGTTTAGTCTTTGTCACTATTGGACTTCACATTCGTCGCTTTGATTTGTTGTTTTTGGTTGCTTTAAGTAAATAAAGTCAACATGTTCTTTTCACTCGCTGCGCCTTGGTCTCCTTCACTCCTCGACGACCGTGACAGAATAACCCACCAAAGAAAGACCAAGCAGCGTGTCCAGGAGCAGGGAGACTGGACATGGGAGGAGGCACCGGGCAAGGAGATGGAGAGGCTGGCGATGGCCCAGGTGGGCACATTGTGGTCCTGGGAGGACATGCTCGGAGGCAAGGGACCTTGGGGAAGGATCAAGGCCCTGGCGAGAGAGGAGCAACGGCGGCAGCAGGGCCATCGTCGGAGGGTCATGTGTCAACCCCAGAAAATTTTTAGGGGGGGGCACACGGCATGGACGACGGGGCTGACGGAGGAGAAAAGGGGGAGTATCCAGGAGGCCACCAGGCCAGGGGTACACCGCCCTGTACGTCCTGTGCTGATGCCTCACACAGAGTGTGTGAGGGTAGGCATTCAGCCAGGACGGGTGGTGTCCGCTGTTCGCTCCAGGCCTCCTATCCGTCTCCACAGCCCGGTCCGGCCTGTTCCTGCCACCCGCACCAGGTCTACGGTGCGCGTCGCCAGCCCGGTCCGGCCTGTTCCTGCCACCCGCACCAGGTCTACGGTGTGCGTCGCCAGCCCGGTCCGGCCTGTTCCTGCCACCCGCACCAAGTCTACGGTGCGCGTCGCCAGCCCGGTCCGGCCTGTTCCTGCCACCCGCACCAAGACTACGGTGCGCGTCGCCAGCCCGACCCGGCCTGTTCCTGCCACCCGCACCAAGACTACGGTGCGCGTCGCCAGCCCGACCCGGTCTGTTCCTGCCACCCGCACCAAGACTACGGTGCGCGTCGCCAGCCCGGTCCGGCCTGTTCCGGCCACCCGCACTAAGTCTACGGTGCGCCTCAGACGGCCAGAGTCTGCCGTCTGCCCAACGGGGCCTGAACTGCCCGTCTGCCTAAAGCCTGCAAAGCCGCCCGTCTGCCATGAGCCATCAGAGCCGTCCGCCAGACCAGAGCCGCTAGAGCCTTCCGCCAGACAGGATCAGCCAGAGCCTTCCGCCAGACAGGATCAGCCAGAGCCTTCTGCCAGACAGGATCAGCCAGAGCCTTCTGCCAGACAGGATCAGCCAGAGCCTTCCGCCAGACAGGATCAGCCAGAGCCTTCCGCCAGCCATGAGCAGCCAGATCCGTCGGCCAGCCATGAGCAGCCAGATCCGTCGGCCAGCCATGAGCAGCCAGATCCGTCAGCCAGCCATGAGCAGCCAGATCCTTCAGCCTGCCATGAGCCGTCCAGCCAGGATCCGCCAGCCAGCCAGGATCCGCCCCTTAGTCAGGTACTGTCCCTTAGTCCGGTGCCGCCCCTTAATCCAGTGGGGTTTAATTGGGGGGTGGTCATGTGGAGGAGGCTAGGGAAGCGGGTGGTGACTAAGGTGGGGTGGGGACCACGACCAGGGCCAGAACCGCCACCGTGGACAGACGCCCACCCAGACCCTCCCCGAGACTGTTGCTGCTGCGCCCGGAGTGCGCACCTTTAGGGGGGGGTACTGTAACACTCTGGCTCCGGGACTTTTGTATTTGAGCCAGGGTGTATTGTGTTTTGTTGGGTTTTGGGTGATTTTCTATGTTTGCATTTCTGTCACGTTTATTTCTAGGTTTGGTCATTGACTCCCAATCGGAGGTAACGAGTGTCAGCTGTCGGCTCGTTATCTCTGATTGGGAGCCATATTTATACTGCATGTTTTCCTGTGGGCATTGTGGGTTATTGTTTCCGTTTTCAGTCAGGTTGACTGTGGACTTCACTAGTCGTGTTTCTTGTTTTTTGTGCTTTAACTAAATAAAGTACCATGTTCGTTTCACACGCTGCGCCTTGGTCTCCTTCACTCCTCGACGACCGTGACACAGGGGCACACTCCAACACTCAGACATAATTTACAAACGCAGTATTTGTGATTAGTGAATCCGCCAGATCAGAGGCAGTAGGGATGATACGCGTTATATTGATATGTGCGTGAATTGGACCATATTGCTGTCCTGCCTGAGCATTCGAAATGTAATGAGTACTTTTGGGTGTCAGGGGGATATGTATTGAGTATAAAGTACATTATTTTCTTTAGGAATGTAGTGGAGTAAAAGTAGAAGTTGTCAAAAATATAAATAGTAAAGTAAAGTACAGATACCCCCAAAAAACGACTTAAGTAGTACTTTCAAGTATTTTTACTTAAGTACTTTACACAACTGGGTATATCATCTTGGTTGGAATGTGTACCCGGTTTATAATTATTGGGAGCAAACAGGAAGTAGTTGAGTTGATGCATGGCTGTAGACGTGGTCAGTTCATCATAAAAAAACTATAGAAGAGTAATTGGTCTCCATCCACCATCTAAATAACCCTCTAACTACAACGCACCAAGAACTGTCAGTGTCGGGGTGAGTCATCACTACTTTCATAAGTTATTTATTCATGCATGTCATCATTTCAAAGCACAATGTTGTATTTAACTACATCTCAAATTAGATGTACACTGAGTGTACAAAACATTATGATCTTTCCATGACATAGACTGACCAGGTGAATCCAGGTGAAAGCTATGATCCCTTATTGATGTCACTTGTTAAATCCACTTCAATCAGTGTAGATGAAGGGGAGGAGACAGGTTAAAGAAGGATTTTTAAGCAGAGACAATTGAGACATGGATTGTGTATGTGTGCCATTCAGAGGGTGAATGGGCAAGACAAAAGATTTAAGCTCCTTTGAACGGGGTATGGTAGTAGGAGGCCAGGCTACCGGTTTGTGTCAAGAACTGCAACGATGTTGGGTTTTTCATGCTCAACAGTTTCCCGTATGTACCGTATCAAGAATGGTCCACCACCCAAAGGACATCCAGCCAACTTGACACAGCTGTGGTAAGCATTGGAGTCAACGTGGGCCAGCATCCCTGTGGAACACTTTCGACACCTTGTAGAGTCTGTGCCCCGATGAATTAAGGCTGTTCTGAGGGAAAAAGGGGATGCAACTCAATATTAAGAAGGTGATATATAGAAGTGTATATATAGAGGTTTGTTTTACTTTGAACTATTTTACTCAGAGAAAGCAATGCAGTGCATAATTGGGAAGTTTAGGGGAGACCAGGGAACAAGAGTAACCCCTTAAAATAACAACAAAATAACTCAAATTATAAATAACTTAGAAAGCTGTTATTCCGTGTGCTAATGCTTGGTTAGTGTATGTCTAGGAAGTTTTGCTTAAATCCATAAATTGTTTTGTTTTGAAAATTAAAATAAAGAATTCAGGCAGAATTCTAAATATTCTTGCTGCCTCTCTTTCTTGATTATTGACCTGTGAAACATTCCTCATGCATCTAATCATATATAATTTTTATCAGTAAAAATAGGTATTTTGATAGGCATAATTGATGACAATAACTATTGTTGTATTTTATCACTAGACTCGGATTACACTCAGATTTGTAATGGGGATTAGACTCAGATTTCTAATGGGGGATTAATTGTAACATTTTGTTACAATTAACCCCTTACCCTAAAATCCAATGGTATGTTATATGGTATTTAGACATATTCACATAATGATATAAAATGTCACTTCTGTGCCAACTAAGTTAATACCTTAGAAACCTGAAAAAAGCCCAATTAATACGTTTTGAATGCTAAAAGTATCTTATATAAAATATGTACTGTACATTTTGGCTACTCCGTTGCCTAAAAGATCAATCTAGTGTATTATCATCCAAATATCAGTTTCAAACCAGAATATTTTTCAATGACTCCTAATTTTTTACCATTGAAGACAGTGTTACAATTGACACCACAGCCTGTTACAATTAAACCCATGAGAAATACAAGAGGGACATTTCAATTCCACCACTTTGCGTTTGAATCGTAATCAAATGGTATGGCCTAGAAACTTCGTCAAAGTGTGTAATGGTAGCTAAGATATGTGTGTGGTTTGTACACAAATGTTAAGAATTTACCTCAAATAAAAAATAAAAACTTAAATTCCCCTTTTCCCAGAAACACACAACAAAGTTACCAAACAGAGTAACCAGCAAATGAGTGAGTACACAAAACACAGGACACCACAGTATCCATACTCACATACGGAAAATAGTCTCTCTCTACAAACACAACTGACCGGCTTTTAAACAATGGGATGTGTGATTGAAAAACCAGAAACAGGTGGTGCAATGCAGAGGAATGTCCACTGATTGGTCCACCTCAGCAATCAGCAGACACCCCAACGACCACCAATCAAGAACATACAGGACACCTGTGATTAGGGCAGAAGGAGAGGAAAAACACAAAAAGACACAGGATACCTGTATCCGTAACAAGGTGAAATAAATAGTTACGCTACCCAAAAGGCTCTCTATTCGTGGAATGACAAATTATCATCTTAACTAGCACCAAGAGATCATCTTAACTAGCACTAAGAGATCATCTTAACTAGCAGTAAGTGATCATCTTAACTAGCACTAAGAGATCATCTTAACTAGCACTAAGTGATCATCTTAACTAGCACTAAGTGATCATCTTAACTAGCAGTAAGTGATCATCTTAACTAGCACTAAGTGATCCTCTTAACTAGCAGTAAGTGATCCTCTTAACTAGCACTAAGGGATCATCTTAACTAGCACTAAGTGATCCTCTTAACTAGCACTAAGTGATCCTCTTAACTAGCACTAAGGGATCATCTTAACTAGCACTAAGTGATCCTCTTAACTAGCACTAAGTGTCTCACAGACAAATGTCATCTCATATCCACAAGAACCATCAAACCACATTTTGCCCCATCGCTTAGACAGACCAGTACAGTCCTCCCCCTGTAGGGTCATCCCCGGTCCAGTTATCAGCCTCAGCTCTGTCTTCTGGGCGTGTGAATCAGAATCTATTGATGAAGTGAAAGCACATGGTAATGAACATGAAAAGCACATCAGGTTCCTTTCCTTTCTTCTGCTGGTCTAGTGAACCTGAATCTAGTGAGGAAAGAGGAGCACATGCAACCATTAGGCTTATACTGTAATTATTTTATATTTGCAGTTTTACAAGCCTTTGAGCAACAGAAAATCAAATATGGAGTTGATTTCAGTTGATTTGGCCAGTAAATGTTGACAATTGCACACGCCCTATCACTTCCATTAATTGTTAGCTAGTGGTGGCTAAAGTTAGCGGACGTTTGTAGTGCCTGTTTAGAGAAAACAAATCCATGGCCCACAGACTACTTTCAGGTGACTCACTGGGCACACACTGGTTGAATCAACGTTGTTTCCATGTCATTTCCATGAAATTATGTTGAACCAACGCGGAATAGACGTTGAATTGACGTCTGTGCCCAGTGGGGAGGAACCATCTAACTTCAAGTTGGAAAATCCTGAACTTCCCCTTTAAGCGAAAGAGATCTGTAGTTATTTCTGGAATATTGTGAGATATTTTGACATTCACTTACTGCACTCCAGTTTGACTCATAGGTTTCTTGTCCACCCAGAGCCACCGTCCTTCAGTCTACAAGTCACTCAGTCTGTCACGCCCTGGCTCTGGGACTCTGTTATGTTGAGCCAGGGTGTGTAGTTTCCATGATTTTGTGTTCTAGGTTCGTTATCTAGCTGATGTGTTTTCTATGTTGGCCGGAGTGGTTCTCAATCAGAGGCAACGTGAATCAGCTGTTGATTGTTGTCTCTGATTGGGAACCATACTTAGGCAGCCTGTTTTGCCACAGTGTTTTGTGGGATCTTGTTCCGTGTATGGTTTGTGTCTGTTACCTAGGACTTCACGTATCGTTTTGTTGTTTTGTTTCGTGTGGTGAATCAATTAAAAGTATGTTCACTCATCACGCTGCGCATTGGTCCACTTCTATCGACGATCGTGACACAGTCCGATCCAGTGATTCATATCATCACCAAGGGTTGACGACTAAATATTCTGGGGGAACACAAAAATTGAAAAACAGGTTCTAAAAAACAGATGCTATTCTTAAACACAGCTGACTTTCTTTCTGTCTAGTTTGACTTGCTCATCTGTTCCTCTTACATACACACACAATTATGAAGAAAACAGAAGTTGGATTTGAAAAAGAGATGATCTTTAAAAAAACATTCCCTAGTTTCTAACTTCTCTCTTTTTCATCTTGCTCAGCTGTTCCTCTTGGCTGTCGACAATGACCAGGTGACCTCTCATTGAGACAGTTATTGAGTCCAGTTCATATAACCAGTAGAGAAGAAGTAGCATGAAACAACCAGCCCTCAGCCCAGGCTTTGTAACCTTGGACCTCTGCTTGACGAAAATAAAATGGTAACACTTTTTGGGATTATATCTTTAGATCTGCTTCTTCTTGAAATGCTGTACTTTCACATCTTCTTACTATGGTAGGATTTCAGCCTTTACAGGTTATTCTTAAATCCTACTTGATTTGCAGTTCCTCAAACATTTGCATATATATATCAAACCTCAATCGTTTGCATATATCAAACCTCAAACATTTGTATATTCAAACATATTCAAAACATTAACATATTCATGACAGTGTCAGACTGTGGCAGTCTCAGCTCACCTGTTAGGTTGGCTAAGAGGTTGCTCTGCTGTGTCTCCAGTGAATCAAACTGGTTGCTCTTACTGACATCAATTGAAAGAACCGCATGCAAGTAAATATGCAAATACATTTTAACAATCCCCAAATCATTTTGGTATATGAGAAATGGCACAATAAAACAATGGGAGCATTCACCAGTGTGCATGAATCTATTCTTTATCATCAGAGAAATTGTGTTCACATCCACATACATAGGCCTAGGAAGATACCAAACCAAGAACAGAGTGCAGATATACTCACAGAGGCCTGCCACAACACCCAGAGCACAGAGAGCACAGAGCGGGGTGACACAGAGAACAGCCAACAGGACCTGGAACCCCTGGAGAGAGAGGCTGCCACCCGTGGCTGAGGAGTGGAGCCTGGGACCCCTGGTCGAGGAGAGGAGCCTGGCTCGCCTGGTCGAGGAGAGGAGCCTTGGACCCCTGGTCGAGGAGTGGAGCCTTGGTCCCCTGGTCGAGGAGAGGAGCCTGGGTCCCCTGATCGAGGAGTGGAGCCTGGGTCCCCTGATCGAGGAGTGGAGCCTGGGTCCCCTGGTCGAGGAGTGGAGCCTGGGTCCCCTGGTCGAGGAGAGGAGCCTGGGTCCCCTGATCGAGGAGAGGAGCCTGGGTCCCCTGATCGAGGAGTGGAGCCTGGTTCCCCTGGTCGAGGAGTGGAGCCTGGCTCCCCTGGTCGAGGAGAGGAGCCTGGCTCGCCTGGTCGAGGAGAGGTGCCTGGCTCGCCTGGTCGAGGAGTGGAGCCTGGGTCCCCTGGTCGAGGAGTGGAGCCTGGGTCTCCTGAACTGAACAGAGCGTAAAGTTTACATTAGGGTTGGGGTCAATTCCATTTAAATTCCAGTCAATTCAGAAAGTAAACTAAATTCAAATTCCCCATTTTTCTAATTGAAAATAATTGAGAGGAATTGGAATAAGAATTTCAATGTACTTCCTGAATTGACTGCAATTGAAATGTAATTTACCCCAACCCTGGTTTACATTGCCCTCATTAGAATGTGTGCTGCTGCCATAATGAAGAAACACATCAAATAAAGTTTAAGCTATTTTTCAGAACTCCTTTTATAACATATTTGTTGAAATTTGAGTTGTGTAATAATACGAATACAATCTCACCCTTAGAACTGAAGACAGTCTCTCTTTTATGTTTCAGTACAGTCTCTCTTTTATGTTTCAGCAATGAGGATATTTCTAAGTGAGTGGGCGGACACATAAGAGTGGAAATTTGAGTTGATGATCTAGCAAAACGAGCGCGCCCTTACAGTAATCCCTGTTTCTTGGTCACATTTACAGTACCGTGCATCACCTCTAGAGGACTCCTATTACCCATGGTTGAGGAGGAATGTCTGTGCTGACTCCTATTGCCCATGGTTGAATGGGATTGTCTGTGCTGACTCCTCTTACCCATAGTTGAATGGGGAGCGTGTGTGTTCGTATGTGTGTGTCTCTCTTCACAGTCCCCACTGTTCCATAAGGTGTAGTTTTATCTGGTTTTTAAAATCTGATTTTACAGCTCAGTTGAGTTACTTGAGGTGGAATAGAGTTCCATGTAGTCATGGCTCTATGTAGTATTGTGTGTTTCCCAGAGTCTGTTCTGGACTTGGGGACTGTGAAGAGACCTCTGGTTGGCATGTCTTGTGGGATATGCATGGGTGTCTGAGCTGTGTGCTAGTAGTTTGATCAGACAGCTTGGTGCTTTCAACATGTTACTACCTCTCACAAAGACCAGTAGTGATGCAGTCAATCTCTCCTTTACTTTGAGCCAGGAGAGATTGACATGCATGTCATTCATGTTAGCTCTATATGTACATTTAAGAGCCAGCCGTGCTGCTCTGTTCTGGGCCAAGTCTAATTTTCCTATATCTCTCTGTGTGGCACGACCATATGACTGGGCCTGTAGGACTTATTTTGTTGATAGCGATGTCAAGAAAGCAGAGTTTCATTACAGACAGACCTCTCCCCATCATACTGACTGTTGGATCAATATGTTTTGACCATGACAGTTTACAATCCAGGGTTACACCAAGCAGTTTAGTCTCCTCAACTTGCTCAATCGCCACATTATTCATTACATTTACATTTTAGTCATTTTAGCAGACGCTCTTATCCAGAGCGACTTACAGTTAGTGAGTGCATACGTTTTTTTTCATACTGGTCCCCCGTGGGAAACAAACCCACAACCCTGGCGTTGCAAACGCCATGCTCTACCAACTGAGCTACAGGGGACTATATTTAGTTGCGGTTTAGGGTTTAGTGAATGATTTGTCCCAAATACAATGCTTTTCGATTACAAACATCATATTACTCCAGAGAATAAAAGACACATGGTCAGTATTTCCGTCTCACGGTGAACAGCAGCAATACATGTGACCAAATGGACATTCTCAGACCACAGACTTGGTGTGGATGGCTCAGTATCTGAAAACGGACGTTCCATCCAACAATGCTAATCAGAGCACTGGGTTTTTCCCCCTGCACAAAATATTTTAGTAAAAGGGTTAATGGTTGTTTTAAGATAGGGTTCACGCACTTTGGGTCTTTGAACAGCACTATATAAATTCCATGTATTATTATTATAATTATTATTATTAGAAGTGAAAGTAAAGGCCTTTTTATACAGCACTCATCTTGGGAAGCTAAATATTGTACCTGTATTAAAACCTATAACTTACATCACTTGTTTTTTCCCTCCATAACACAGGTTTCAGGTTTTCCACTTCCCTGTCTGCGTGTCTGTGTTCTTGATCATCATGGTGGCTAGAGAACAGGAAGGTCAAACCTGTTAACCTCTCCATTGAACAACACATCATCAGAGTGAGCCAACATGCAGTTTGCTACATCTCAGGCACACAAACAGCCCCCACAGCCCCACAGGCCCAACGTACCTGTCAGCACCGGACAAACATTTGATCCCTCAAACCCTCACCCCCCCCACAAATCCCTTAACTTAAGCATGACTTCCCCTCGTGCCGCTCTTTCCCTATTGCATCTTCATAACAGCCCAGATTACTGATGAGACCAAATAGGAGAGACAGCCCTGTACAGTATCAGTATTAACATCTAGCCTCCATAATCATAACTCTAATAAGGTCATGGATATGATGGTGTTTGTTTTGGGCGCAAGAGGATTGAGGGGCTTCCAGTGTTGATGGAACAGAGAGTGGGCTGAAGAGATTTGGAACCATTTGTTTGTTGTTGGTGCGCAGCCTGTAGCGTTAACCCCTGACCTTCTATGACCCCTGACCTCTGGGCATACAGTTCTATCCACGCATCAGGGAGAGGGACTGTCGAGACTGTCACTCGGAACACCCTGGAACAATCCGGAACACGGGTAGACCAGGGCTGCGTCCGAAATGGCATCCTATTACCCAATGGGCCCCGGTCAAAAGTAGTGCACTACATAGGGAATAGGGTGCTATTTGGGACACACACCCAGCTTCTGAAGGGGGGTAGAGTGGGACCCATCCCAGGACCAATTAGGCAGGTGGAGGCGTGAAGCCTCACACAGGATCAGACACACAGTTTGAGGGAAGAATGCAGGCCAGGGGAAACCTGAGATGTCCAGAGGAACAGAACAGTATTAGAGGGGAATCTCTGAGTTAGTGGAGGCCGTGGATTAAAGACTGAGCTCAGCCCCAAAAGCTCATCTGAGCCACCGATGTCTAATGTGACTCCCAAATTGCACCCTTTTCCCATAGGGCTTGGGTCAAAAGTAGTGCACTACATAGGGAATAGGGTGCCATTTGGGATGCAGATGTCTCCACTGAACAGAAAGTGAGGCGACCTAGAAGTGGAGGTATATCAACGCAGTAAAATTCAGACTGTCCTGTCAAAGAGGTTTCATACATACCAGATTTCAATGTCACGTAGCAAGTTCTTTGCACTTATACTGTTCCTGAGGTAGAATTATTATCAACTTCATCAACTATGAATTGTGTTACAGTTTCGGGTGCCATTACCAACTGAGCTGGCGTTCTCTCTTGAAACAATGTAACCAAAAATATACAATAAAACAATTTGACTGAAAATATGCAACAGTGCAGGACTTTCCAAGTCAGGCTTTTTATTTCCAAAATTCACATTCCTGACTGTCAAGAGGAGACTAGAGAGGTGGGTGACCTCACTGTGCCAGCACAATGCCACACAGGCATCTAACAACAGGTACATTACTATCAACAGGCACATTACTATCAACAGGTACATTACTATCAACAGGCACATTACTATCAACAGGTACATTACTATCAACAGGTACATTACTATCAACAGGTACATTACTATCAACATGTAAATTACTATCAACAGGTACATTACTATCAACAGGCACATTACTATCAACAGGTACATTACTATCAACAGGCACATTACTATCAACAGGCACATTACTATCAACAGGTACATTACTATCAACAGGTACATTACTATCAACACATTACTATCAACAGGCACAGTACTATCAACAGGGACATTACTATCAACAGGTACATTACTATCAACAGGTACATTACTATCAACACATTACTGTCAACAGGCACATTACTATCAACAGGTACATTACTATCAACAGGTACATTACTATCAACACATTACTATCAACAGGTACATTACTATCAACAGGCACATTACTATCAACAGGCACATTCCTATCAACAGGCACATTACTATCAACAGGTACATTACTATCAACACATTACTATCAACACATTACTATCAACAGGCACATTACTATCAACACATTACTATCAACAGGTACATTACTATCAACAGGCACATTACTATCAACAGGCACATTACTATCAACAGGCACATTACTATCAACAGGCATATTACTATCAACAGGTACATTACTATCAACAGGTAAATTACTATCAACAGGTACATTACTATCAACACATTACTATCAACAGGTACATTACTATCAACACATTACTATCAACAGGCACATTACTATCAACATGTACATTACTATCAACAGGCACATTACTATCAACAGGTACATTACTAACAACAGGTACATTACTATCAACAGGGACATTACTATCAACAGGCACATTACTATCAACAGGTACATTACTATCAACAGGTACATTACTATCAACACATTACTATCAACACATTACTATCAACGGGCACATTACTATCAACACATTACTATCAACACATTACTGTCAACAGGCACATTACTATCAACAGGTACATTACTATCAACAGGTACATTACTATCAACAGGTACATTACTATCAACAGGTACATTACTATCAACACATTACTGTCAACAGGCACATTGCTATCAACAGGTACATTACTATCAACAGGTACATTACTATCAACAGGTACATTACTATCAACAGGTACATTACTATCAACAGGTACATTACTATCAACAGGTACTCTCTGTCAGGGCGGCAGGTAGCTTAGTGGTTAAGAGCGTTGTACCAGTAACCGAAAGGTCGCTGGTTCTAATCCCCAAGCCGACTAGGTGAAAAATCTGTCGATGTGCCCTTGAGCAAGGCACTTAACCCTAATTGCTCCTGTAAGTCGCTCTGGATAAGAGCGTCTGCTAAATGACCAATTTATTATTTATTTATTTATTTAGGTACATTACTATCAACAGGCACATTACTATCCACAGGCACATTACTATCAACAGGCACATTACTATCAACAGGCACATTACTATCAATAGGCACAGTACTATCAACAGGTACATTACTATCAACAGGCACATTACTATCAACAGGCACATTACTATCAACAGGGACATTACTATCAACACATTACTATCAACAGGCACATTACTATCAACAGGCACATTACTATCAACAGGTACATTACTATCAACAGGTGCATTACTATCAACAGGTACATTACTATCAACAGGTACATTACTATCAACAGGCACATTACTATCAACAGGCACATTACTATCAACAGGTACATTACTATCAACAGGGACATTACTATCAACAGGTGCATTACTATCAACAGGCACATTACTATCAACAGGTACATTACTATCAACAGGTACATTACTATCAACAGGTACATTACTATCAACAGGCACATTACTATCTTCAAAGCCCGTCGCCTCCGACACGCGATACGGCCTGGACCTCAATAGCAGCAGACATCTTGCATTCCTCAGGCCATTCCGCAAAGTACAATAACTTCCTTGAATTCTTAGACCCTCGACGGCGGAGCCAGGGCACGTCCTGTTGTCCTTGCAGTACTTCCTGCCTTTGGAGCGCAATCAGTTTTCCCCATAGCTGTTGCCATGGACACTGGAAAACACTGACTTTGGCCGGGTCGTGTTGGTCCATTGCTGCTCTGTAATTGGTCATGTTAATAGTAATGAAGTGACTTACAGTACATCAGGGTAATGAAGGTGTTACTCAACTATGCACGAGAGACGTACCATTCTTCAGAGTACTTCTACAGTACAAACATCATTCTGTCATAACTCCTATAGCTTTCAGCCAGGATGCTGGCAAAAGCAATGGTCCTACAAAGCACTGCTAACCCTGGATCTCCTGAAAACAAAAAGGTATGACACTTAGTTATGTTAGTATAATCAGAGGGCGCAAATTGTAGTAATATGAAGGTTGAGAAAAATTTGATTTTGCATAATTTTCTGGGCCTGACCGAAACCAAAACGTGATGTTTCAGGATCCTCAGTTTGCAATACTTTTGTCATTCGGAAACCACATACACTTCACAATTTACAATGAATTTGTCAATATTAATGACTTTGGATTGTTAGTAGGCAATAATTGCTTAACCTGTAACTTCAGAGTGTTTCACCCCTCAAGGATAGATGACTAGAACTATGACCTGCAGTATTTGTCTGCTATGTCTCTCTCTCTCTATGTCTCTCTCTCTATGTCTCGCTGTCTCTCTCACACTCTCTGTCTCTGTCTGTCTGTCTGTCTCTCTCGCTCTCTGTCTGTCTGTCTCTGCCTCTCGCTGGCTGTCTGTCTGGCTGTCTGTCTCTCTCTCTCTCTCTCTCTCTCTCTCTCTCGCTCTCTCGCTCTCTCACACTCTCTCTCTCTCTCGCTCTCTCTCACACTGTCTGTCTCTCTCTCTGTCTGTCTGTCTCTCTCTCTATGTCTCGCTGTCTCTGCCTCTCTCTCTGTCTCTGCCAGCCTCTCTCTCTCTCTCTCTCTCTCTCTCTCTCTCTCTCTCTCTCTCTCTCTCTCTCTCTCTCTCTCTCTCTCTCTCTCTCTCTTTCTTTGCCTCTCTCTATCTCTCTGGGGATGTAGGTGTGTCTCTCAATGTGTGTGCATGCATGCTTACGTACATAGTATGTATGTGTAAATTCTTTGTGTGCATGCCATGTGTGTGTCTGTGTGCTTGTGCATACATGTTTTCCAGAGGTGAGAAAAATATGTCATGGTGAGAAAGTGACAGAAAGAGAGAGAAATAGGGGGGGGTGGGTGGAGGGCCTAGAGAGAGCGAGAGAGCATTAACTCCAGGGAAGAGAGAGTTAACCCAAGGGAATAGGCATTGAAATCAGGCTTCCTGCTCTGGCGTGTCTTTCCAGGAGTCCCAAAAAAAACCAGAGAAAACATTGGCACCAGGCCCCTTTAAAGGGACGTCTAATAGGTCAATAGAATGAGTGTCGTGGTCCCAATGAGGCTTTATCATGTTGTTTAATGTTTGGTAGGACTTTTAAAGCTTTAGTGGAAGCATCACTACTTTTATTTTGAGGTGAGATATTTTTTTGTCAACATAAAAATTCCTAATGTCTTGTAAAACACTACCATTCCAGAAGATATTCAGCTGCAAAGACGCCACTTAATTCCATCTTTGTAAATAGAGGAGAGCTGTTACAAGCCCCTATGATGCCTTGATAAAGGGATAAGAAGTCTGAGCTGCTATATGGAACAGGACAGGTGTGGTGGACTGAGGTGGCGGTCCATGAAATCATGGGGCAAGCAGGCAGGTGAAAACATCTCGGCTGAGACCCAAATGGCACCCTATTCCCTATGTAGTGGACTTCTTTTGACCAGAGGTCTAGTCAATAGTAGTGAACTATGTAGGTAATAGGGTGGCATTTGGGATGCATGCCTCGTCTGTGGTAGAGGTCAGCCCCTATCCATGGCAGGCCGCGGGGGTCAGTAAACATACAGGCAGGCTCTGGGTCTCCTGAGGGTTCCACTAGTACATTAGCACAGGAATGTTCCCTTCATGTCTAGATCCTTACTCATAGAATACCTTAACACCCTACTCATAGAATACCTTAACACCCTACTCGTAGAATACCTTAACACCCTACTCGTAGAATACCTTGACACCCTACTCATAGAATGCATTAACACCCTACTCATAGAATACCTTAACACCCTACTCATAGAATACCTTAACACTCTAATCATAGAATACCTTAACACCCTACTCGTAGAATACCTTAACACCCTTCTCGTAGAATACCTTAACACCCTACTCATAGAATACCTTGACACCCTACACATAGAATACATTAACACCCTACTCATAGAAGACCTTAACACCCTACTCATAGAATACATTAACACCCTACTCATAGAATACCTTAACACCCTACTCATAGAATACCTTAACACCCTACTCATAGAATACCTTAACACCCTACTCATATAATACCTTAACACCCTACTCGTAGAATACCTTAACACCCTACTCGTAGAATACCTTAACACCCTACTCGTAGAATACCTTAACACCCTATTCGTAGAATACCTTAACACCCTATTCGTAGAATACCTTAACACCCTACTCGTAGAATACCTTAACACCCTACTCGTAGAATACCTTAACACCCTACTTGTAGAATACCTTAACACCCTACTCGTAGAATACCTTAGCACCCTACTCGTAGAATACCTTAACACCCAACTTGTAGAATACCTTACCACCCTACTTGTAGAATACCTTTACACCCTACTTGTAGAATACCTAAATACCCTACTCGTAGAATACCTTTACACCCTACTTGTAGAATACCTAAATACCCTACTCGTAGAATACCTTAACACCCTACTCGTAGAATACCTTAACACCCTACTCGTAGAATACCTTGACACCCTACTCGTAGAATACCTTAACACCCTACTCGTAGAATACCTTAACACCCTACTTGTAGAATACCTTAACACCCTACTTGTAGAATACCTTAACACCCTACTTGTAGAATACCTTAACACCCTACTTGCAGAATACCTTAACACCCTACTTATGGAATACCTGAAAGCCCTACTTGTAGAATACCTGAAAGCCCTACTTGTTGAATACCTAAATACCCTACTTGTAGAATACCTGAAAACACTACTTGCGGAATACCTAAATACCCTACTTGTAGAATACCCGAAAACCCTACTGGTATATCCTAAAAGGTCCACTTGTAGACGTGACTCTTGCATATTAGAGACTTTCTAACTCCTCCCTATCAGTGATTTCAACAAATACTTTTAAGGTCGATTCCGATATCCCTACTGCAACATTTATCTATTGCTATATCACCTTACAGGTAAACTGAATCTGAAGGGGTGAATGGGAAATCATTTGTTTCCTCGAGCATGGCCCTGGTCTGTTTCAGGTAACTCTAGATGTCATGTTGCGCTACACCTGAATAGTTCTCTGGAACTGTGCACAGGCTTGACGGACAGGACTGGGGCTGCATCCCAACTGGCAACCTATTCCTATATAATGCACCACTTCTGACCAGAGCCATTTGGGACACATCCTGGGACTTAGTCAGAGCTGATGAGGGTATTCATGACAGCCTGTGACTTAGTTAGAGCTGATGAGGGTATTCATGACAGCCTGTGACTTAGTTAGAGCTGATGAGAGTATTCATGACAGCCTGTGACTTAGTTAGAGCTGATGAGGGTATTCATGACAGCCTGGGACAGTCAGAGCTGATGAGAGTATTCATGACAGCCTGTGACTTAGTTAGAGCTGATGAGGGTATTCATGACAGCCTGTGACTTAGTTAGAGCTGATGAGGGTATTCATGACAGCCTGGGACAGTCAGAGCTGATGAGAGTATTCATGACAGCCTGTGACTTAGTTAGAGCTGATGAGGGTATTCATTACATTTGACATTTCAGTAATTTAGCAGACGCTCTTATCCAGAGCGACTTACAGGAGCAATTAGGGTGAAGTGCCTTGCTCAAGGGCACATCGACATATTTCTTAACCTAGTTGACTCTGGGATTCAAACCAGCAACCTTTCGGTTCCTGGCCCAACGCTCATAACCATGACAGCCTGTGACTTAGTTAGAGCTGATGCGGGTATTCATGACAGCCTGTGACTTAGTTAGAGCTGATGAGAGTATTCATGACAGCCTGGGACAGTCAGAGCTGATGCGGGTATTCATGACAGCCTGTGACTTAGTTAGAGCTGATGAGGGTATTCATGACAGCCTGTGACTTAGTTAGAGCTGATGAGGGTATTCATGACAGCCTGTGACTTAGTTAGAGCTGATGAGAGTATTCATGACAGCCTGGGACAGTCAGAGCTGATGCGGGTATTCATGACAGCCTGTGACTTAGTTAGAGCTGATGAGGGTATTCATGACAGCCTGTGACTTAGTTAGAGCTGATGAGAGTATTCATGACAGCCTGGGACTTAGTTAGAGCTGATGAGAGTATTCATGACAGCCTGTGACTTAGTTAGAGCTGATGAGAGTATTCATGACAGCCTGTGACTTAGTCAGAGCTGATTTTTGGAATCCCTCCCTCTCTCCTGCATCTATCTTGTAATGCTGGGAGCTCTTCACGCCTAACGCCCTGACGGTATCGTGTGCTGTATTCCGGATGTATCCCATTCCTGATCCGATCGGTGGCATGGCATGCAACTGGGCGGGGTGCTGTGTGGTGTGGTGAAAGCTGGGATTGGGTAGGGCTATGCTCTCAATGAAGACCCCCATACAACCAAACCCAGGAATGGAAAACATTTACTGACAATGGTTTAATATGCAAAAAGTCATGTTTGTGTTTTTGGAAAATGTAGTTATCCTGTTTTTAGTCTTCGTCATCGCTGGGTACAATGGAGTCGTAAATTGTGGTTACTGAAAATTGACCACATACAGCGCATTCGGAAAGTATTCAGACCCCTTGACTTTTTTCACATTTTGTTACGTTACAGCCTTATTATCAATTGTATTAAACTATTAATTTTTGCTCATCAATCTACACAACATACCCCATAATGACAAAGCGAAAACAAGTTTGTAGTATTCAGACAATTTGCGATGAAACTTGAAATTGAGCTCAGGTGCATCCTGTTTCCGTTGATCATCCTTGAGATGTTTCTACAACTTGATTGGATTCCACCTGTGATAAATTCAATAGATTGGACATGATTTGGAAAGGCACACACCTGTCTATATAAGCCATGAGGTCGAAGGAATTGTCCGTAGAGCTCAGAGACAGGATTGTGTCAAGGCACAGATCTAGGGAAGGGAACCAAAACATTTCTGCAGCATTGAAGGTCCCCAAGAACACAGTGGCCTCCATCATTCTTAAATGGAAGAGCTGGCCGCCCGAACAAACTGAGCAATCGGAGGAGAAGAGCCTTGGTCAGGGAGGTGACCGGTGGTCACTGACAGAGCTCCAGAGTTCCTCTGTGGAGATGGGAGAACCTTCCAGAAGGACAACCATCTCTGCAGCACTCCACTAATCAGGCCTTCACGGTAGAGTGACCAGACGGAAGCCACTCCTCAGTAAAAGGCACATGACAGCCCGCTTGGAGTTTGCCAAAAGGCACCTAAAGGACTCTCAGACCATGAGAAACAAGATTCTCTGGTCTGATGAAACCAAGATTGAACTCTTTGGTCTAAATGCCAAGCGTCACGTCTGGAGGAAACCTGGCACCATCCCTACGGTGAAGCATGGTGGTGGCAGAATCATGCTGTGGGGATTTTTTTCAGCAGCAGGGACTGGGAGACTAGTCAGGGTCGAGGAAAATATGAACGTGATGAAAACCTGCTCCAGAGCGCTCAGGACCTCAGACTGGGGCGAAGGTTTACCTTCCAACAGGACAACGACCCTAAGCACACAGCCAAGACAACACAAGAGTGGCTTTGGGACAAGTCTCTGAATGTCCTTGAGTGGCCCAGCCAGAGCCCGGACTTGAACCCGATCGAACATCTCTGGAGAGACCTGAAAATAGCTGTGCAGCGACGCTCCCCATTCAACCTGACAAAGCTTGAGAGGATCTGCAGAGAAGAATGGGAGAAACTCCCCAAATACAGGTGTGCAAAGCTTGTGGGGTCATACCCAAGAAGACTCGAGGCTGTAATCACTGCCAAAGGTGCTTCAACAAAGTACTGAGTAAAGGGTCTGAATACTTATGTAAATGTGATATTTCCGATTTTTTTTTTTTATACATTTGCAAAACCTTATAAAATCCAGTTTTTGCTTCGTCATTATGGGGTATTGTTTGTAGAAAAAACAACAACAATTTAATGCATTTTAGAATAAGGCTGTAACATTACAAAATGTGGAAAATGTCAAGGGGTCTGAATACTTTCCGAATGCACTGTATGTACGTTCCCCCTACCATCATATTCTACCCATTGAGTCATCAACACTAAGATCATCTTCTCCTATCAAATTGCAAAGGTATCGAGATAGACAATCATTAGATTTGATCTCTTATCTTAGGTGGTTCCCGAAATCCAACTGATATCACTGATGAAGTATCCTGACGTCTGTTTTCATGGCTGATGACATGTTCAGCATACCTGTATTGTTGTTAGAGGCAGCACTGCCTGTGCATGCCTTCTGTTTTAACAGTTGGAAATGAGTCAAATGAAATGCATAGTTCTGCTGACTGTCAGTGAAAAGGACCTACAGAGTATCTGTACGGTCACATGTAGTGCATGATATACATCGATTTCATGCTAGGCCTGAGCAGTGAAAGTCTATTTCTGCAATGTTGGGAAAGAAATGGTACCACTTTATTTGGATTGTCCTACAGACTATCTACAGATCAATGACTGTCAGTGCCGTTTATGATGAGGGAGGACCATTTTGTTTTCCCATGAGCAGGGCCTTATTTCTATTACAGCCATGTTGGAAGACTGTCATTCATATTCCATTCACCCAGTTCAATGTAACGTCGATAGGTTTTACATGATACTCAAATTTTCCCTATACCCATCATGAGGTTGCTACAACCTAGCCTATGAAAGTGTACGACGTAGGTGCACACAGGTCGAGAGAAACATTTGAGATGACAGACAGTGACACATGGACAGACAGTGACACATTCAGTACCGCCTTGCACACTCTTGTCTGCGTCTAGCTTATCTAGGGTGTAGTCATTAGTCCAACAGTTGCAAACGAGAGTTTCTATTGGACAAATTAAGCTATTTTTATCCCCGTTTCGTTTGCTTCCGTTTAAGAAACGTTTTTCAACAGAATCGGCGGAATGAATAGACCCCTGATCACTCATAAACACAGTTCACTTTCATAGCAGCCACGCTGTATTCCTTCTCACCT
Organism: Coregonus lavaretus; assembly: GCF_964263955.1. Lineage (NCBI taxonomy): Eukaryota > Metazoa > Chordata > Actinopteri > Salmoniformes > Salmonidae > Coregonus > Coregonus lavaretus. Next base: position 742,108 of record NC_139990.1, read on the forward strand.
CTATGCACTCTCCTCCTCTCACCTTTTCCCTTCGTTTGTGGACTTCAATGAACAACATACCAGCTGTATGTGACCAGGCGAAAAAACCTTTCCATGCCAAACCATGTCATAACCACTACACACAGCCTACATAGTTGTCCCCATATTAGCTAAAGTAACGTCCTAGTCAACATAGCTTATAGAACTAATGCGTTAGTAAACCTGCTACAATCATGCAGTAACGTTACAGTGTATAGTCAGTAAGCTGTTACACCGGCAGGCCCCGGAGGCAATACATTAATAAAACCAGAAGCTTAACTTGACTTGGAAGAGTTCCAGTGTTGTGTTGGATAGTCATAGCCAGCTAGCTAACATAGCATCCCTCTGTTTGAGCCGGGTGTTTGAGTAACTAAACTTGCCTGATGTATTTGCTAGCTAAGTAAGTGAAACTGAAAGTGAAATAAAATGACAATCTCTCTATCTCTCTATCTCTCTATCTCTCTATCTCTCTATCTCTCTGTCTCTCTCGCTCTCTCGCTCTCTCGCTCTCTCGCTCTCTCGCCCTCTCGCTCTCTCTCTCGCTCTCTTGCTCTCTCGCTTCACCTTCATTTTTGAATAAATTAATTTGTTGAAAACTATTGTCTTTCTCTCTCTTTGAGTCAACTACTTACCACATGTTATGCACTGCAGTGCTAGCTAGCTGTAGCTTATACTTTCAGTACTAGATTCATTCTCTGACACTTTGATTGGGTGGACACCATGTCAGTTCATGCTGCAAGAGCTCTGATAAGTTGGAGGACGTCCTCCCGAAGTTGTCATAATTACTGTGTAAGTCTATAGAAGGGGGTGAGAAGCAAGAGCCTCCTAGGTTTTGTATTCAAGTCAATGTACCAAGAGGAGGACGGAAGCTAGCTGTCCTCCGGCTACACCATGGTGCTACCCTACAGAGTGCTGTTGAGGCTACAGTAGACCTTCAAATCAAAAATCAAATCAAATCAAATTGTATTTGCCACATGCGCCAAATACAACAGGTGTAGACATTACCGTGAAATGCTTACTTACAGCCCTTAAACAACATTGCATTTATTTCTTAATAAAAAAGTCAAATAAAACAACAACAAATAAAAAGTGTTGAGAAAAAAAGAGCAGAAGTAAAATAAAAGAACAGTAGGGAGGCTATATACAGGGGGGTACCGGTGCAGAGTCAATGTGCCGGCTAGTTGAGGTAGTTGAGGTAATATGTACATGTGGGTAGACTATGCATAAATAATTAACATTGTAAAACAGTGTGTTTTAATCAATTATTTTGTGACGTGAATATATTTAGTATAGTTCTATCTAAAAAGGATAACTTCTTCAATGTTTTACTTTAAAAAATCAATAAAAAAATCACTGAGGACGATGGTCCTCCCCTTCCTCCTCTGAGGAGCCTCCACTGCTACAGACTATCAGTAACATTTAAACTATCTATTAACCCTAACCTTAGCGCTAACACTAACCTTAACCCTTATCCTAACCCTAAACTTAACCCTTACCCTAACCATAACCTAACCTTAACCCTTACCCTAACCCTTATTCTAAACCTAACCCTAACCTTACCCTAACCCTTATTCTAAACCTAACCTTAACCCTTACCCTAACCCTTATTCTAAACCTAACCCTAACCATAACCTAACCTTAACCCTTACCCTATTCTAAACCTAACCCTTATTTTAAACCTAACGCTTATTCTAAACCTAACCCTTATTCTAAACCTAACCCTTATTCTAAACCTAAACCTAACCCTAACCGTAACCTTCAATAGATAGTTTGTTGATAGTAGTACAGCATCTACAGATGGAAAATCCGGAATATCAAATAAAGTGTGACCAAAGAAACAAATGTAGTGGTTGAGTTGAAGAGTTTATACATACACCACTCTAAAACCTCTCGACCATGATGGCCTGATTCACACAGTCCCGTCTGAACAGTTGATGTTAAGGTGTGTCTGTTACTTGAACTCTGTGAAGCATTTTTTGGGGGGCTGCAATTTCTGAGGCTGGTAACTCTAATGAACTTATCCTCCGCAGCAGAGGTAACTCTGGGTCTTCCATTCCTGTGGCGGTCCTCATGAGAGACAGTTTCATCATAGCGCTTGATTGTTTTCGCGACTGCACTTGAAGAAACTTTCAAAGTTCTTGAAATGTTCCGTATTGACTGACCTTCATGTCTTAAAGTAATGATGGACTGTCATTTCTCTTTGCTTATTTGAGCTGTTCTTGCCATAATATGGACTTGGTCTTTTACCAAATAGGGCTATCTTCTGTATACCACCCCTACCTTGTCACAACACAACTGATTGGCTCAAACGCATTAAGACGGAAATAAATTCCACAAATTAACTTTTAACAAGGCTTACCTGTTAATTGAAATGCATTCCAGGTGACTACCTCATGAAGCTGGTTGAGAGAATGCCAAGAGTGTGCAAAGCTGTCATCAAGGCAAAGGGTGGCTACTTTGAAGAATCTCAAATATAATATATATTTTGATTTGTTTAACACTTTTCTGGTTACTACGTGATTCCATATGTGTTATTTCATGTGTGAGTGATGGGATGTATTGACATTATGGACAGTATATGGATAGAATATGTAGTATATCTGTAGAATAGTACATGTACAGCAATAGTTAAATAGGCTTGGCTAGAATACAGTATCTACAAATGAAGTGGGTAAAACAGTATGTAAACATGATTAAAATGACCAGTGTTCAATTTTTAAAGTGACACTAATGCTAGCCAGTCAGTGGCTTGCATCCCGAATGGCACCCTATTCCCTATATAGTGCACTACTTTTGACCAGAGCCCTATGGGCCCTAGTTCAAAAGTAGTGCACTATATAGGTTACATCAGGGTGCCATTTGGGATGCAGCCACTCTGTAAGAGCATGGCTGTGTTAGCCACAGTGATGTAATGGCATGAGAAAGGGCTTGAGAGGGACGGCATTTCATCATAGGACATGTACTGTCTGTGTGAGGGGGAGAGTCTGAGGTATTGGTAATGTAGAATGTGTGAGTGTATGGGGAGAGTCTGATGTATTGGTAATATAGAATGTGTGAGTGTATGGGGAGAGTCTGATGTATTGGTAATATAGCATGTGTGAGTGTATGGGGAGAGTCTGATGTATTGGTAATGTAGAATGTGTGAATGTATGGGGAGAGTCTGATGTATTGGTAATGTAGAATGTGTGAATGTATGGGGAGAGTCTGAGGTATTGGTAATATAGAATGTGTGAATGTATGGGGAGAGTCTGATGTATTGGTAATGTAGAATGTGTGAGTGGGAGAGTCTGAGGTATTGGTATTGTAGAATGTGTGAATGTATGGGGAGAGTCTGAGGTATTGGTAATGTAGAATGTGTGAATGTATGGGGAGAGTCTGATGTATTGGTAATATAGAATGTGTGAGTGTATGGGGAGAGTCTGATGTATTGGTAATGTAGAATGTGTGAGTGTATGGGGAGAGTCTGATGTATTGGTAATATAGAATGTGTGAGTGTATGGGGAGAGTCTGATGTATTGGTAATGTAGAATGTGTGAATGTATGGGGAGAGTCTGATGTATTGGTAATATAGAATGTGTGAGTGTATGGGGAGAGTCTGATGTATTGGTAATGTAGAATGTGTGAGTGTATGGGGAGAGTCTGATGTATTGGTAATGTAGAATGTGTGAGTGTATGGGGAGAGTCTGATGTATTGGTAATGTAGAATGTGTGAGTGTATGGGGAGAGTCTGATGTATTGGTAATGTAGAATGTGTGAGTGTATGGGGAGAGTCTGATGTATTGGTAATGTAGAATGTGTGAGTGTATGGGGAGAGTCTGATGTATTGGTAATGTAGAATGTGTGAGTGTATGGGGAGAGTCTGATGTATTGGTAATATAGAATGTGTGAGTGTATGGGGAGAGTCTGAGGTATTGGTAATATAGAATGTGTGAGTGTATGGGCAGAGTCTGAGGTATTGGTTATACATACAGTGAGGGAAAAAAGTATTTGATCCCCTGCTGATTTTGTACGTTTGCCCACTAACAAAGACACGATCAGTCTATAATTTTAATGGTAGGTTTATTTGAACAGTGAGAGATAGAATAACAACAAAAAAATCCAGAAAAAACGCATGTCAAAAAATGTTATAAATTGATTAGCATTTTAATGAGGGAAATAAGTATTTGACCCCTCTGCAAAACATTACTTAGTACTTGGTGGCAAAACCCTTGTTGGATATCACAGAGGTCAGACGTTTCTTGTAGTTGGCCACCAGGTTTGCACACATCTCAGGAGGGATTTTGTCCCACTCCTCTTTGCAGATCTTCTCCAAGTCATTAAGGTTTCGAGGCTGATTTTGGCAACTCGAACCTTCAGCTCCCTCCACAGATTTTCTATGGGATTAAGGTCTGGAGACTGGCTAGGCCACTCCAGGACCTTAATGTGCTTCTTCTTGAGCCACTCCTTTGTTGCCTTGGCAGTGTGTTTTGGGTCATTGTCATGCTGGAATACCCATCCACGACCCATTTTCAATGCCCTGGCTGAGGGAAGGAGGGTCTCACCCAAGATTTTACGGTACATGGCCCCGTCCATCGTCCCTTTGAAGTTGTCCTGTCCCCTTAGCAGAAAAACACCCCCAAAGCATAATGTTTCCACCTCCATGTTTGACGGTGGGAATGGTGTTCTTGGGGTCATAGGCAGCATTCCTCCTCCTCCAAACACGGTGAGTTGAGTTGATGCCAAAGAGCTCGATTTTGGTCTCATCTGACCACAACACTTTCACCCAGTTCTCCTCTGAATCATTCAGATGTTCATTGGCAAACTTCAGACGGGCCTGTATATGTGCTTTCTTGAGCAGGGGGACCTTGCGGGCGCTGCAGGATTTCAGCCCTTCATGGCGTAGTGTGTTACCAATTGTTTTCTTGGTGACTATGGTCCCAGCTGCCTTGAGATCATTGACAAGATCCTCCCGTGTAGTTCTGGGCTGATTCCTCACCGTTCTCATGATCATTGCAACTCCACGAGGTGAGATCTTGCATGGAGCCCCAGGCCGAGAGAGATTGACAGTTATTTTGTGTTTCTTCCATTTGCGAATAATCGCACCAACTATTGTCACCTTCTCACCAAGCTGCTTGGCGATGGTCTTGTAGCCCATTCCAGCCTTGTGTAGGTCTTCAATCTTGTCGCTGACATCCTTGGAGAGCTCTTTGGGCTTGGCCATGGTGGAGAGTTTGGAATCTGATTGATTGATTGATTGCTTCTGTGGACAGGTGTCTTTTATACAGGTAACAAACTGAGATTAGGAGCACTCCCTTTAAGAGTGTGCTCCTAATCTCAGCTCGTTACCTATATAAAAGACACCTGGGAGCCAGAAATCTTTCTGATTGAGAGGGGGTCAAATACTTATTTCCCTCATTAAAATGCAAATCAATTTATTAATTTTCCCTCACTGTATAAGAGATTATTTAGCCAGGGCCCCCAAAGCAACGTTTCACCAGGATTAGAGGTGTGTGTAATGCATAGATACTTGTAAAATAATCTGGCCTGTGAGTGTCCAAGTCCTTTTTCTGATCTCATTCTGGTATTGATTTGACCAGTGTTACAGTAAATCCATGTTTTATAGAGAGAGAGAGAGAGAGAGAGAGAGAGAGAGAGAGAGAGAGAGAGAGAGAGAGAGAGAGAGAGAGAGAGAGAGAGAGAGAGAGAGAGAGAGAGAGAGAGAGAAGAGAGAGAGAGAGAGGGGGGGGAGAGAGAGAGAGAGAGAGAGAGAGAGAGAGAGAGAGAGAGAGAGAGAGAGAGAGAGAGAGAGAGAGAGAGAGAGAGAGAGAGAGAGAGAGAGGGGAGGAGAGAGAGAGAGAGAGAGAGAGAGAGAGAGAGAGAGACAGAGACAGAGAGACAGAGACAGAGAGAGAGAGAGAGAGAGAGGGAGAGGGGAGAGGGGAGAGAGGGAGAGAGAGAGAGAGAGAGAGAGAGAGAGAGAAAGAGAGAGAACTAAAAAGGGACTAGAGTGCCATTTAGGACACAGTCTGAGCCGCTCATTGTTATTGTGAGTGTGGGACTGAATGTAGCGTTGCCCTGAGTCATCTGACTGGCTGGCTAGCCGGTTGTCCAAATGTTCCCTCTCTTTTCACATAAATTCTGCAGGAGCCTCTGATCTGAAGGGTGTTTTCCTGTTATTTCTCCTCACTTGTAGCTGTTGCATATCCTATTGAACAACGTTTGTTGTTTTGCTCTGTCGGGATCTCTTTCTGTGGTGTGGCGTAGGATGGGTGTTGCTTTCACTGTGGACCATGGGCCCTTTGGAGGGCCCTATAGGGGTTGGGTGAGCTTGTGATAATGTAATGTCTTCTATTCAACCTGGCAGTTTGTGATAATGTAATGTCTTCTATTCAACCTGGCAGTTTGTGATAATGTAATGTCTTCTATTCAACCTGGCGGTTTGTGATAATGTAATGTCTTCTATTCAACAGCCAGGCGTTTGTGATAATGTAATGTACTCCTGAGTGGCGCAGTGGTCTAAGGCACTGCATCGCAGTGCTAACTGTGCCACTAGAGATCCTGGTTCGCAGCCGGCCGCGACCGGGAGACCCATGGGCGGCGCACAATTGGCCCAGCGTCGTCCAGGGTAGGGGAGGGAATGGCCGGCAGGGATGTAGCTCAGTTGATAGAGCATGGCGTTTGCAACGCCAGGGTTGTGGGTTCGATTTCCACGGGGGGCCAGTACAGTGGGGAGAACAAGTATTTGATACACTGCCGATTTTGCAGGTTTTCCTACTTACAAAGCATGTAGAGGTCTGTAATTTTTATCATAGGTACACTTCAACTGTGAGAGACGGAATCTAAAACAAAAATACAGAAAATCACATTGTATGATTTTTAAGTTATTAATTTGCATTTTATTGCATGACATAAGTATTTGATACATCAGAAAAGCAGAACTTAATATTTGGTACAGAAACCTTTGTTTGCAATTACAGAGATCATACGTTTCCTGTAGGTCTTGACCAGGTTTGCACACACTGCAGCAGGGATTTTGGCCCACTCCTCCATACAGAATTTCTCCAGATCCTTCAGGTTTCGGGGCTATCGCTGGGCAATATGGACTTTCAGCTCCCTCCAAAGATTTTCTATTGGGTTCAGGTCTGGAGACCGGCTAGGCCACTCCAGGACCTTGAGATGCTTCTTACGGAGCCACTCCTTAGTTGCTCTGGCTGTGTGTTTCGGATCGTTGTCATGCTGGATGACCCAGCCACGACCCATCTTCAATGCGCTTACTGAGGGAAGGAGGTTGTTGGCCAAGATCTCGCGATACATGGCCCCATCCATCCTCCCCTCAATACGGTGCAGTCGTCCTGTCCCCTTTGCAGAAAAGCATCCCCAAAGAATGATGTTTCCACCTCCATGCTTCACGGTTGGGATGGTGTTCTTGGGGTTGTACTCATCCTTCTTCTTCCTCCAAACACGGCGAGTGGAGTTTAGACCAAAAAGCTCTATTTTTGTCTCATCAGACCACATGACCTTCTCCCATTCCTCCTCTGGATCATCCAGATGGTCATTGGCAAACTTCAGACGGGCCTGGACATGCGCTGGCTTGAGCAGGGGGACCTTGCGTGCGCTGCAGGATTTTAATCCATGGCGGCGTAGTGTGTTACTAATGGTTTTCTTTGAGACTGTGGTCCCAGCTCTCTTCAGGTCATTGACCAGGTCCTGCCGTGTAGTTCTGGGGTGATCCCTCACCTTCCTCATGATCATTGATGCCCCACAAGGTGAGATCTTGCATGGAGCCCCAGACCGAGGGTGATTGACAGTCATCTTGAACTTCTTCCATTTTCTAATAATTGCGCCAACAGTTGTTGCCTTCTCACCAAGCTGCTTGCCTATTGCCCTGTAGCCCATCCCAGCCTTGTGCAGGTCTACAATTTTATCCCTGATGTCTTTACACAGCTCTCTGGTCTTGGCCATTGTGGAGAGGTTGGAGTCTGTTTGATTGAGTGTGTGGACAGGTGTCTTTTATACAGGTAACGAGTTCAAACAGGTGCAGTTCATACAGGTAATGAGTGGAGAACAGGAGGGCTTCTTAAATAAAAACTAACAGGTCTGTGAGAGCCGGAATTCTTACTGGTTGGTAGGTGATCAAATACTTATGTCATGCAATAAAATGCAAATTAATTACTGAAAATCATACAATGTGATTTTCTGGATTTTTGTTTTAGATTCCGTCTCTCACAGTTGAAGTGTACCTATGATTAAAATTACAGACCTCTACATGCTTTGTAAGTAGGAAAACCTGCAAAATAGGCAGTGTATCAAATACTTGTTCTCCCCACTGTATATATAAAAAAAATATCTATTCACTAACTGTAAGTCGCTCTGGATAAAAGCTTCTGCTAAATGACTAAAATGTAAATGTATTCAACCTAGCAGTTTATGATAATGTAATGTCTTCTATTCAACAGCAAGGCGGTTTGTGATAATGTAATGTCTTCTATTCAACAGCCAGGCGGTTTGTGATAATGTAATGTCTTCTATTCAACAGCCAGGCGGTTTGTGATAATGTAATGTCTTCTATTCAACAGCAAGGCGGTTTGTGATAATGTAATGTCTTCTATTCAACAGCCAGGCGGTTTGTGATAATGTAATGTCTTCTATTCAACAGCCAGGCGGTTTGTGATAATGTAATGTCTTCTATTCAACAGCCAGGCGGTTTGTGATAATGTAATGTCTTCTATTCAACAGCCAGGCGGTTTGTGACAATGGTTATGATTGAATATCACTGAGTTACTGCGTAGTACAACAATGTAATGATGATATTTCAGAGGGAGACCTCACATACCACAAGACATGAGTTTCACTGTTGCTCTGAATAGGTTGTCATTGTTGACTACTGTGTTCATAGACACGCTGTACTCCACCATAACCCGTTCTCCTCTCTGTCTCAACTAACCTATGCCCGCTCTACCAATGGCATTATTACACTAAAACATCCAAACCACCAACTTGTTGAATTCAATCCCAGGCACTTGAACGTGTCAATTATGTCAGAAAAGAGCAACACCCATCTTATCATATTACTTTTTTTCCAGTGATCTCAATTTCTGCTGGTGTCATTTTGGTGCCCCGCCAGCACTGTGGAGGAGAAAGAGCTTCATGTGAGAGCTTGTATCTATATTTAAAATAATTAATCTAGATTTGTGATGATTGCGAGGCCACGCACTTTGAGAAGCAAGTTGGTGCAGGTTTGTTTGTGCCAACTATGATTCAACCGGGTTTTACTGAGGAAAATGCCTCTGTTACCATGGTGTTTATCAACACTCAACGCTTCCCTTCGGCATCAAGTGTGCACCCCATGCCATTCCAAATCATATAATGACCTACTGTATACTGGCCTAGCCTACTGTATACTGGCCTAGCCTACTGTATACTGGCCTAGCCTACTGTATACTGGCCTAGCCTACTGTATACTGGCCTACTGTATACTGGCCTGGCCTACTGTATACTGGCCTACTGTATAGTGGCCTAGGCTACTGTATACTAGTCTACTGTATACTGGCCTAGCCTACTGTATACTGGCCTACTGTATACTGGCCTGGCCTACTGTATACTGGCCTACTGTATACTGGCCTAGGCTACTGTATACGGGCCTACTGTATGCTGGCCTACTGTATACTGTACTACTGTATACTGGCCTACTGTATGCTGGCCTACTGTATACTGGCCTGGCCTACTGTATACTGGCCTACTGTATACTGGCCTACTGTATACTGACCTACTGTATACTGGCCTAGCCTACTGTATACTGGCCTACTGTATACTGGCCTGGCCTACTGTATACTGGCCTACTGTATACTGGCCTAGGCTACTGTATACGGGCCTACTGTATGCTGGCCTACTGTATACTGTACTACTGTATACTGGCCTACTGTATGCTGGCCTACTGTATACTGGCCTGGCCTACTGTATACTGGCCTACTGTATACTGGCCTACTGTATACTGACCTACTGTATACTGGCCTGGCCTACTGTATACTGGCCTACTGTATACTGGCCTACTGTATACTGGCCTAGCCTACTGTATACTGGCCTACTGTATACTGGCCTACTGTATATTGGCCTAGGCTACTGTATACTGGCCTAGTGTATACTGGCCTACTGTATACTGGCCTAGCCTACTGTATACTGGCCTAGTGTATACTGGCCTACTGTATACTGGCCTACTGTATACTGGCCTACTGTATACTGGCCTAGCCTACTGTATACTGGCCTACTGTATACTGGCCTAGCCTACTGTATACTGGCCTACTGTATACTGGCCTAGCCTACTGTATACTGGCCTACTGTATACTGTCCTAGTGTATACTGGATTACTGTATACTAGCCTAGCCTACTGTATACTGGCCTACTGTATACTGGCCTACTGTATACTGTATACGGGCCTACTGTATGCTGGCCTACTGTATACTGGCCTGGCCTACTGTATACTGGCCTACTGTATACTGGCCTAGCCTACTGTATACTGGCCTACTGTATACTGGCCTAGACTACTGTATACTGGCCTAGTGTATACTGGCCTACTGTATATTGGCCTAGCCTACTGTATACTGGCCTAGTGTATACTGCCCTAGCCTACTGTATACTGGCCTAGCCTACTGTATACTGGCCTAGTGTATTCTGGCCTACTGTATACTGCCTAGCCTACTGTATACTGGCCTAGTGTATACTGGCCTACTGTATACTGGCCTAGTGTATACTGGCCTACTGTATACTGGCCTACTGTATACTGGCCTAGTCTACTGTATACTGGCCTAGTGTATACTGGCCTAGCCTAGTGTATACTGGCCTACTGTATACTGGCCTAGTGTATACTGGCCTACTGTATACTGGCCTACTGTATACTGGCCTAGTCTACTGTATACTGGCCTAGTGTATACCGGCCTAGCCTAGTGTATACTGGCCTACTGTATACTGGCCTAGTCTACTGTATACTGGCCTACTGCATACTGGCCTAGCCTACTGTATACTGGCCTAGTGTATACTGGCCTACTGTATATTGGCCTAGCCTACTGTATACTGGCCTAGTGTATACTGGCCTACTGTATACTGGCCTAGTGCATACATTTTTGTGGTCCTCTGTAGCTCAGCTGGTAGAGCACGGCGCTTGTAACGCTAAGGTAGTGGGTTCGATCCCCGGGACCACAAAAATGTATGCACGCACGACTGTAAGTCGCTTTGGATAAAAGCGTCTGCTAAATGGCATATTATTATTATTATTATTATTATATTATTAGTGTATACTGGCCTAGTCTACTGTATACTGGCCTACTGTATACTGGCCTAATGTATTCTGGCCTACTGTATACTGGCCTACTGTATACTGGCCTAGTCTACTGTATACTGGCCTAGTGTATACTGGCCTAGCCTAGTGTATACTGGCCTACTGTATACTGGCCTAGTCTACTGTATACTGGCCTACTGTATACTGGCCTAGCCTACTGTATACTGGCCTAGTGTATACTGGCCTACTGTATATTGGCCTAGCCTACTGTATACTGGCCTAGTGTATACTGGCCTACTGTATACTGGCCTAGTGTATACTGGCCTAGCCTACTGTATACTGGCCTAGTGTATACTGGCCTACTGTATACTGGCCTAGTGTATACTGGCCTAGCCTACTGTATACTGGCCTACCTTATACTGGCCTACTGTATACTGGCCTACTGTATACTGGCCTAGCCTACTGTATACTGGCCTAGTGTATACTGGCCTACTGTATACTGGCCTAGTGTATACTGGCCTAGCCTAGTGTTTACTGGCCTACTGTATACTGGCCTACTGTATACTGGCTTAGCCTACTGTATACTGGCCTATTGTAGTCTGGCCTACTGTATACTGGCCTAGCCTACTGTATACTGGCCTAGCCTACTGTATACTGGCCTATTGTAGTCTGGCCTACTGTATACTGGACTACTGTATACTGGCCTACTGTATACTGGCTTAGCCTACTGTATACTGGCCTATTGTAGTCTGGCCTGGCCTACTGTATACTGGCCTACCTTATACTGGCCTACTGTATACTGGCCTAGTGTATACTGGCCTAGCCTACTGTATACTGGCCTAGTGTATACTGGCCTACTGTATACTGGCCTAGTGTATACTGGCCTAGCCTACTGTATACTGGCCTACCTTATACTGGCCTACTGTATACTGGCCTACTGTATACTGGCCTACTGTATACTGGCTTAGCCTACAGTATACTCCCGAGTGGCGCAGCGGTCTAAGGCACTGCATCTCAGTGCTTGAGGCGTCACTAAAGACCCCCTGGTTCGATTCTAGGCTGTATCACAACCGGCCGTGATTGGGAGTCCCATAGGGCAGCGCAGAATTGGCCCAGCGTTGTCCGGGTTTGGCCGGTGTAGGCCGTCATTGTAAATAAGAATTTGTTCTTAACTGACTTGTCTAGTTAAATAAAGGCTAAATAATAATAATAATAATAATAATAATAATAATAATAATAATAATAATAATAATAATAATAATAATAATACTGGCCCAGTCTACTGTTACTGGCCTACTGTATACTGTCTTAATGTACACTGGCCTGGCCTACTGTATACTGGCCTGGCCTATTGTATACTGGCCTGGCCTACTGTATACTGGCCTGGCCTACAGTATACTGGCCTAGCCTATTGTATACTGGCCTGGCCTACTGTATACTGGCTTAGCCTACTGTATACTGGCCTACTGTATACTGGCCTACTGTATACTGGCTTAGCCTACAGTATACTGGCCTAGCCTACTGAACAATGTGTATGTATTAAGTTGACCACAATGGGAAAACAAATGTCAGGTCAGTTGTATTACATAAGCCACTGGCTGGCGCCTCGTTCCTCAACCCCCCCCCCCTTCCTCATAGATAATACAAGTCGATAACCATCTCATTTGTTTTTCAAATATCGGTTAGCATTTAAATAATATTTTCACTTTTGAAGACCAACAGGACAGTCCTTTGACTCTGAATGGAAGTTGTCCTGGGATTCAAAACAATGGGAAGTACAGTATTCTGATAGTGTAGACAGTCAATCAATTGCGGAGGGAAAAGGAAAAAGCACAAACATTAGGACTTCACCTTTTAGCCCACACAGACATGCCTATACGCATGGTCCTATGAGGTGAATGGTTAAATGTCTGGAAAACCAGACAACATGGAGGGGTTAAAAGATTTTGAAATTCCAAGAGGTACTTACTGTAAATGTTTTTCATTGCATCAGGAGTTACTGGAGTGTATAGGAAAAACCTCAGTCAATTAATGAGGAAAGTACTCCTTGTCAACCACTAACCCTAATAGTGAAAGTCTCCCTGCATCTGAATAGCAACAAGACCCCCCTCTGTTTCCAGTGTCATATTAGACTAGCCTAATGGATGTACATTTTACAGTGGCTTGCGAGAGTATTCACCCCCCTTAGCATTTTTCCTATTTTGTTGCCTTACAACCTGGAATAAAAATTGATTTTGGGGGGTTTTGTATCATTTGATTTACACAACATGCCTACCACTTTGAAGATGCAAAATATTGTGAAACAAACAAGAAATAAGACAAAAAAACAGAAAACACGAGCGTGCATAACTATTCACCCCCCCAAAGTCAATAGTTTGTAGAGCCACCTTTTGCAGCAATGACAGCTGCAAGTCTATTGGGGTATGTCTCTATAAGCTTGGCACATATAGTCACAGGGATTTTTGCCCATTCTTCAAGGCAAAACTGCTCCAGCTCCTTCAAGTTGGATGGGTTCCGCTGGTGTACAGCAATCTTTAAGTCATACCACAGATTCTCAATTGGATTGTGGTCTGGGCTTTGACTAGGCCATTCCAAGACATTTAAATGTTTTCTCTTAAACCACTCGAGTGTTGCTTTAGCAGTATGCTTAGGGTCATTGTCCTGCTGGAAGGTGAACCTCCGTCCCAGTCTCAAATCTCTGGAAGACTGAAAGGTTTCCCTCAAGAATTTCCCTGGATTTAGTGCCATCCATCATTCCTTCAATTCTGACCAGTTTCCCAGTCCCTGCCGATGAAAAACATCCCCACAGCATGATGCTGCCACCACCATGCTTCACCGTGGGGATGGTGTTCTCGGGGTGATGAGAGGTGTTGGGTTTGCTCCAGATATTTTCCTTGATGGCCAAAAAGCTCAATTTTAGTCTCATATGACCAGAGTACCTTCTTCCATATGTTTGGGGAGTCTCCCCCATGCCATTTGGCGAACACCAAATGTGTTTGCTTATTGTTTTCTTTAAGCAATGGCTTTTTTCTGGCCACTCTTCCGTAAAGCCCAGCTTTATGGAGTGTACGGCTTAAAGTGGTCCTATGGACAGATACTCCAATCTCTGCTGTGGAGCTTTGTAGCTCCTTCAGGGTTTTCTTTGATCTCTTTGTTGCATCTCTGATTAATGCCCTCCTTGCCTGGTCCGTGAGATTTGGTGGGTGGCCCTCTCTTGGCAGGTTTGTTGTGGTGCCATATTCTCTCAATTTTTCTACAATGGATTTATTGGTGCTCCGTGGGATGTTCAAAGTTTCGGATATTTTTTATTACAACCCAACCCTGATCTGTACTTCTCCACAACTTTTTCCCTGACCTGTTTGGATCACTCCTTGGTCTTCATGGTGCCCCTTGCTTAGAGGTGTGGCAGACTCTGGGGCCTTTCAGAACAGGTGAGAAGGAGGAAAGTAGTTGAGTGTCATCCACACAGCAATGATAGAAGAGACCATGTGAGGATATGACGGAGCCGAGTGACTTGGTGTATAGAGAGGAGAGGGCCTAGAACCAAGCCAAGGGGGACACCAGTAGTGAGAGCACGTGGTGCAGACACAGATCCTCTCCACGTAACCTGGAGCGACCTGCCAGGTAGGAAGCGATCCAACAGTGTGCAGAGCCTGAGACGCCCAGCCCTAAGATGCTGGAGAGGAGGATCTGATGGTTCACGGTATCGAAGGAGGTGGATAGCTCTAGGAGGATGAGAACAGAGGGGAGAGAGTCAGCTTTGGCAGTGCGGAGAGCCTCTGTGACACAGAAAAGAGCAGTCTCGGTTGAGTGACCCGTCTTGGTTACAAAGGGATATCAGTCTGTAGTTTTTGATGTCAGAGGGGTCGAGTGTTGGTTTCTTGAGGAGGGGAGCAGCTCAGGCCATTTTGAAGTCAGAGGGGATGCAGCAAGTGGTCAGGGATGAGTTGATGAGGGAAGTGAGGAATGGGAGAAGGTTTCCAGAGATGGTCTGGAGAAGGGGGGTTGAGCGGGCAGTTTGTTGGGCAGCCAGAGATCACTAGTCGCAGGATTTCATCTGGAGAGAGAGGGGAGAAAAAGTTAAAGGGTAGTTCTGTGTGAGTGGGACCAGTGGACTCAATTGGTTTGTTCTGTGTGAGTGGGACCAGTGGACTCAATAGGGTTGTTCTGTGTGAGTGGGACCAGTGGACTCAATAGGGTAGGGGCTGAGTGGCTGGAGGAGAGGGAGACAGAAAATGAAACAAAATAGTGATCAGAGACCTGTAGGGGGGTTGTGGTGAGATTAGTAGGCAAACAGCCTCTTTTAAAGATGAGGTAAAGCGTATTGCCTGCCTTGTTAGGGGGAGGGGACTTAGAAAGGATGAGGTCAAAAGAGGCTAGGAGGGGAAGAAAGCGTCGGGAGGTTGAAGTCGCCCAGTACGAAGAGCGGTGCGCCATCATCAGGAAATTATCTTATCAAGGTGTCAAGCTCATTGAGGAATTCTCTAAGGACACCTGGTGGGCGATAGATGACAACAATGTTAGGCTTGAGTGGACAAGAGACAGTGACATCATGGAATTTAAATGAGGAGATGGACAGGTGAGTGAGGGAGATAAAATAAAATCTCAATTTAGGAGAAATGAGCAGCCCTGTGCCACCACCGCAACGACCAGATGCTCTTGAACTATGAGAGAACACATAGTCAGATGAAAAGAGAGCAGCTGGATTAGCATTCTTCTTTGGGGTGATCCATGTCTCCGTCAGGGCCAAAAAGTCTAGGGACTGAAGGGCAGCATAGGCTGATATGAACTCGACGTTCTATACCGCAGATCAGCAGTTCCAAACGTTGCCAGAGACCAGGAATTCCACATGGGTTGTTCGCGCAGGGTACACTAAATTAGAAGGGGTTGCAGCCAAGGGGTGGGGAGTGTCTGTAAAGCCTACAGGGAGTGGAGCGAACAGGTATAGAAAACACACACATAGTTGACAAAGCTACAAAAGAGCAAAATGAGATAATCTGTAGATAACTAGGTAAAATAGTTATGTGAGATAATATGTAGATAACTAGGTAAAATACTCAAGTGAGATAATCTGTAGATAACTAGGTAAGATACTCAAGTGAGATAATCTGTAGATAACTAGGTAAAATACTCAAGTGAGATAATCTGTAGATAACTAGGTAAAATACTCAAGTGAGATAATCTGTAGATAACTAGGTAAAATACTCAACTGAGATAATCTGTAGATAACTAGGTAAAATACTCAAGTGAGATAATCTGTAGATAACTAGGTAAAATACTCAAGTGAGATAATCTGTAGATAACTAGGTAAAATACTCAAGTGAGATAATCTGTAGATAACTAGGTAAAATACTCAACTGAGATAATCTGTAGATAACTAGGTAAGATATTCAAGTGAGAGAGTGGTGTGGAGCCTTCCTCTCTTTCCTTCCTGCAGAACAACTCGGCAGAACCGTCTTAGTTTGACAGCCGCTGACACGGCCGCTGCTGAGAAAACAGAGGAGACCTAAGTACCAACACTAATTGCTAAATGCCTAGGAGAGGAGAAATCACTCCCCCTCCGATACAGACACTGATTACGAAAACAACAAAAGTCACAAATAGCCCTGCCCCTTAATCCTGGTTGATGTGTCAACAATCATCTGCAAGTTATGAGCAGACAACAGTTCACACACCAAGTAGGCTACTGGGAAGACAGGCAGCGCTTAAAGTAGATGGCCCTAGCTAGCAACAAGACTACTAGACAACAACAGATTAAGACAAAAATTATACTTATCACTCCTGGAGACATCAGGAGTCCTCTAGCTATAGAACGAATTACAGATTGTCCCTTTTAAATTCAACCCTGCATGAGAAAATAAACAAATCATAGAGTTTCCTAACCTATGGAGCTCTCTTACAGTAAGAATAGTCTCTGGTCTGGGACTCATTCAGCCTGAGTGTTGGTTCTTATCAGCTGGGTTGCAGGAGCTGCTGTGGTGTTCCTGTTATTGGGATCCAATGTCGCCCAGGCAGATAGGCTATGTCCTAAAGGGCACCCTATTCGCTAGTGCATTACTTTTGTCCAGGACCCATAGGACTGGTCAACCCCAGCCTCCTCCACTAAACGCTAGCCTCCTCCACTAAACCCCAGCCTCCTCCACTAAACCCCAGCCTCCTCCACTAAACACTAGCCTCCTCCACTAAACCCCAGCCTCCTCCACTAAACGCTAGCCTCCTCCACTAAACCCTAGCCTCCTCCACTAAACCCCAGCCTCCTCCACTAAACCCCAGCCTCCTCCACTAAACGCTAGCCTCCTCCACTAAACGCTAGTCTCCTCCACTAAACGCTAGCCTCCTCCACTAAATGCTAGCCTCCTCCACTAAACGCTAGCCTCCTCCACTAAACGCTAGCCTCCTCCACTACACCCCAGCCTCCTCCACTAAACCCCAGCCTCCTCCACTAAACCCTAGCCTCCTCCACTAAACCCCAGCCTCCTCCACTAAACCCCAGCCTCCTCCACTAAACACTAGCCTCCTCCACTAAACGCTAGCCTCCTCCACTAAATGCTAGCCTCCTCCACTAAACGCTAGCCTCCTCCACTAAACACTAGCCTCCTCCACTAAACCCCAGCCTCCTCCACTAAACGCCAGCCTCCTCCACTAAACCCTAGCCTCCTCCACTAAACTCTAGCCTCCTCCACTAAACGCTAGCCTCCTCCACTAAACGCCAGCCTTCTCCACTAAACGCTAGCCTCCTCCACTAAACGCTAGCCTCCTCCACTAAACGCTAGCCTCCTCCACTAAACGCTAGCCTCCTCCACTAAACGCTAGCCTCCTCCACTAAACGCCAGCCTCCTCCACTAAACCCCAGCCTCCTCCACTAAACCCCAGCCTCCTCCACTAAACCCCAGCCTCCTCCACTAAACCCCAGCCTCCTCCACTAAACGCTAGCCTCCTCCACTAAACGCTAGCCTCCTCCACTAAACGCTAGCCTCCTCCACTAAACGCTAGCCTCCTCCACTAAACCCCAGCCTCCTCCACTAAACGCTAGCCTCCTCCACTAAACGCTAGCCTCCTCCACTAAACGCTAGCCTCCTCCACTAAACGCTAGCCTCCTCCACTAAACCCCAGCCTCCTCCACTAAACCCCAACCTCCTCCACTAAAGGCTAGCCTCCTCCACTGCCCAACAACCCAGGTTGTGTAAGGAAGATTGTTTGTTATTAGAATGCCAGTCCATGATGGCCTGAGCGCACGTTGTTTTGACTTCGAGAACAATAAATAAAAGACCCCCTCTTTGTGGCTGTATCCTCCACTGCCCCTTCCCATTGTTTATTTAAGCAATACTTCCCGAAATGTTCGAAAGCTTGATACTCATTCAATTTTTTTTTTTACTGGAGAAAAAGTGCCGGTCCCATTGTAAGGAATTCTAAGGTGTGTGTGTGTGTGTGTGTGTGTTTGTGTGTGTGTGTGTGGACATGTGTGTGTGTGTCTTAACCTGCAGTGAGACATTTGACTTGCTTTAGAATAGAATTATACAGAAGTAACATGGTTAAGTACCACTCAGATTTATTGAGTCTTCCTAGAGCTGAACAAATCCCACTGCTCCTCAGTGACCACTGAATCAACAAGGAATTATACTAACAAGTAGATACCTTAGGAAAATGTCAAGCGGATGAAACTGTGCAGTATGTTAATGGATCAGGTAAACTGTGCAGAATGTTAATGGATCAGGTAAACTGTGCAGAATGTTAATGGATCAGGTAAACTGTGCAGAATGTTAATGGATCAGGTAAACTGTGCAGAATGTTAATGGATCAGGTAAACTGTGCAGAATGTTAATGGATCAGGTAAACTGTGCAGAATGTTAATGGATCAGGTAAACTGTGCAGAATGTTAATGGATCAGGTAAACTATGCAGAATGTTAATGGATCAGGTAAACTGTGCAGAATGTTTGTATTTGTATTTATGATGGATCCCCATTAGCTGCTGCCTTGGCAACAGCTACTCTTCCTGGGGTCCAGCAAATTTAAGGCAGTTATACATTTTTTTTAAACATTACAATACATTCATAACAGATTTCACAGCACATTAAGTATGTGCCCTCAGACATCTACTCTACTACCACATATCTATAACACAAAATCCATGTATACGTGTGTGTATAGAGCGTATGTTATCATATGTGTGTATGCATGTGTCTGTGCCTATGTTTGTGTTGATTTACAGTCCCCGCTGCTCCATAAGGTGTACTTTTATCTGTTTGTTAAATCTAATTTTACTGCTTGCATCAGTTACCTGATGTGGAATAGAGTTCCATGTAGTCATGGCTCTATGTAGTACTGTACACCTCCCATAGTCTGTTCTGGACTTGGGGACTGTGAAGAGACCTCTGGTGGCATGTCTTGTGGGGTGTGCATGGGTGTCTGAGCTGTGTGCCAGTCGTTTAAACAGACAGCTCGGTGCTTTCAACATGTCAACACCTCTCACAAACACAAACAGTGATGAAGTCAATCTCTCCTCCACTTTGAGCCAGGAGAGATTGACATGCATATGTTTGCTCTCTGTGTACATCCAAGGGCCAGCCGTGCTGCCCTGTTTTGAGCCAATTGCAATTTTCAGAAGTCCCTCTTTGTGGCACCTGATCACACGACTGAACAGTAGTCCAGGTGCGATAAAACTAGAGGCTGTAGGACCTGCCTTGTTGATAGTGCTGTTAAGAAGGTAATGGATCAGGTAAACTGTGCGGCATGTTAATGGAACAGGTCAACTGTGCAGGATGTTAATGGAACAGTTAAACTGTGCAGCATTTTAATGGAACAGGTCAACTGTGCAGCATGTTAATGGAACAGGTCAACTGTGCAGGATGTTAATGGAACAGTTAAACTGTGCAGCATGTTAATGGAACAGGTAAACTGTGCAGCATTTTAATGGAACAGGTCAACTGTGCAGCATGTTAATGGAACAGGTCAACTGTGCAGCATGTTAATGGTACAGGTCAACTGTGCAGCATGTTAATGGAACAGTTAAACTGTGCAGCATGTTAATGGAACAGGTCAACTGTGCAGCATGTTAATGGAACAGTTAAACTGTGCAGCATGTTAATGGAACAGGTCAACTGTGCAGCATGTTAATGGTACAGGTCAACTGTGCAGCATGTTAATGGAACAGTTAAACTGTGCAGCATGTTAATGGAACAGGTCAACTGTGAAGCATGTAAATGGTACAGGTAAACTGTGCAGCATGTTAATGGAACAGGTCAACTGTGCAGCATGTTAATGGAACAGGTCAACTGTGCAGCATGTTAATGGTACAGGTCAACTGTGCAGCATGTTAATGGAACAGGTCAACTGTGCAGCATGTTAATGGAACAGGTCAACTGTGCAGCATGTTAATGGAACAGGTCAACTGTGCAGCATGTTAATGGAACAGGTACCAGAATATTGAGTCATAGTCATCCAAAATAAAAGAACAAAGCTGGTCAATAGAACAGGCTGCAATTGAAAATTCCTTACCGATGGGGAGTTAAAAAGGGACCATTCCAAATGGCACCCTTTTCCCATAGGCCGCTGGTCAAAAGTAATGCACCATATAGTGAAAAGGGTGCCATTTGGGATTTAGCCTAAAATCTTTTTAGATTTCCTCCCCTAATTTGTCACCCTTTTGAATAATATGAGAACGTTGTGGAAGATGGGGGGTGGAGGAGGCAGTGGTGGAAAAAGTATCCAGTTGTCATACTTAAGTAAACGTAAAGAGTGGTCCTCTGTAGCTCAATTGGTAGAGCATGGCGCTTGAAACGCCAGGGTAGTGGGTTCGATCCCCGGGACCACCCATACGTAAAAATGTACGCACGTATGACTGTAAGTCGCTTTCGATAAAAGCGTCTGCTAAATGGCTTATTATTATTAAAGATACCTTAATAGAAAATGACTCAAGTAAAAGTGAAAGTCACTCAGTAAAATGCCACTTGAGTAAAAGTCTAAAAGTATTTGGTTTTAAATATACTTATGTATCAAAAGTAAATGTAATTGCTCAAATATACTTAAGTATCAAAAGTAAAAGTAAAGTATAAATCATTTCAAATTCCTTATATTAAGCAAACCAGACAGCACCATTTTCTTGTTTAATTTAATTTATGGATAGCCAGGGGCTCACTCCAACACTCAGACATCATTTACAAAGGAAGCATTTGTGTTTAGTGAATCCGCCAGCTCAGAGGCAGTAGGGATGACCAGGGATGCTCTCTTGATAAGTGCTTGAATTTGAGCATTTTCCTGTCCTGCTAAGTGTTCTATATGTAATGAGTACTTTTGGCTGTCAGGGAAAACGTATGGAGTAAAAAGTAAATTATTTTATTCAGGAATGTAGTGAAGTAAATGTAAAAGGTGTCATAAATACAAATAGTAAAGTACAGATACCCCCCAAAAAACTACTTAAGTACTTTACACCACTGGGAGGAGGGGCTGGCTTTGGACGGGTGTTCCTTTTATAAAGGCCAAAGAACAAAACAGGAAACTGTCCCCTTGTTTTGGCTCGTGGATCTACAAGTGTTTGGAATTCCGAAGAGGTGAATTCACATGTTATTTTCATGTCTGCGCTCAGATTAGAGTACACGCACAGAGATTGACACATACACGCGCACACACCCGCACACAGACACACACACACTGTGGCACTGTGGAATGTCTGGCATTCCTCGATAAGCAGAGACATGAAGAGCGCGAACCCCCCTCCCGTGGGGATATTGTTTGCAGAGAGCGCTGAATAGACAAAATAAGAGAGCTGATCTGCCGAGAGGTTCTGGTGACCTTGGATCAATATGTACTCCTATTCTATAGAGGGTCAAGCCGTCATAGCCATGTTGATTCTCATGCTACATTTGATTTAGGCTAACTGCATCATCATGCGTCATGACGATATTTCACAACGTTCCGTAAACTTTATAAGAGGACGCAGTTCATCTTGTCTTTGTTTTGGTGATTATCTAGTATCTTTGCTGTTTATTGTTTTTTGGAGGGAAACAGAATGTGAAGAGCATTCTTTAGATAGTGGAAGGGTGTTATCAGTAAAAACAGACACTGTTGGTTTGATAAGATGCATATACCTGTCGGGGACTGGTCATCCTATTGTTTGGAAAGTGATTGTGAAGTGAATTCGGTTGTTGTTGATGATCTCTTGGAGATCATGTTTGTGTGTTTATTTAGCCGTAGCGTAGCTGACACTCTACGCCAGGCGGTTAATCACGGACTCTTTACTACATGTTTGGAAAGGGATTGTGGAGTGCATTCGGACAATTGGAAATCACGTGTTGTGTGTTTGGTTTATGTCTAGGCTGTTAATCATGGACTCTTTAGTCTACAGTCTACAGTCTGCATCCTCACTATACACTATAATGTATACAAACAATGACTAAAGGGCCATCCATGCAAAGGATGATAACTATAACGATAAAAAACAACAACAACATCTAATTCAAGTGAACAGGAGCATTCACACTACAATGATAACTACAAAAAAGAGTGGGGAACGATAACGAGAGCTATCGTTTGGGTCACTTTCAGAACGTTTTTTCATCCTATCCCTCGGAGGATAAAACATTGACAACCAATCAAAAAGGCGTTCTATTGAAGCTGTCTTGGGTTCTAGTTGCGCGAGGTTGCTCGGAGCGGAGAGAAGGCAGAGCGCACAATACGTTTGCCTGAATAACTGGGCATGTGTGAGCGTATTGGTGGCCACATAAATTCTAGGACGACTTGGTAGAGTGCTGATCCACGACAAACAGCGCAAGAGAAGGCAATATTTTCCAATGCTTGGCCTATCTGTTAACGCCGATACATCCTGATAAAACATATTATATGACTGGCCTGCTAATACAGTGAGGGGAAAAAAGTATTTGATCCCCTGCTGATTTTGTACGTTTGCCCACTGACAAAGAAATGATCAGTCTATAATTTTAATGGTAGGTTTATTTGAACAGTGAGAGACAGAATAACAACAAAAAAATCCAGAAAAACGCATGTAAAAAATGTCATACATTTATTTGCATTTTAATGAGGGAAATAAGTATTTGACCTCCTCTCAATCAGAAAGATTTCTGGCTCCCAGGTGTCTTTTATACAGGTAACGAGCTGAGATTAGGAGCACACTCTTAAAGGGAGTGCTCCTAATCTCAGCTTGTTACCTGTACAAAAGAAACCTGTCCACAGAAGCAATCAATCAATCAGATTCCAAACGCTCCACCATGGCCAAGACCAAAGAGCTCTCCAAGGATGTCAGGGACAAGATTGTAGACCTACACAAGGCTGGAATGGGCTACAAGACCATCCCCAAGCAGCTTGGTGAGAAGGTGACAATAGTTGGTGCGATTATTCGCAAATGGAAAAAACACAAAATAACTGTCAATCTCCCTCGGCCTGGGGCTCCATGCAAGATCTCACCTCGGGGAGTTGCAATGATCATGAGAACGGTGAGGAATCAGCCCAGAACTACACGGGAGGATCCTGTCAATGATCTCAAGGCAGCTGGGACCATAGTCACCAAGAAAACAATTGGTAACACACTACGCTGTGAAGGACTGAAATCCTGCAGCGCCCGCAAGGTCCCCCTGCTCAAGAAAGCACATATACAGGCCCGTCTGAAGTTTGCCAATGAACATCTGAATAATTCAGAGGAGAACTGGGTGAAAGTGTTGTGGTCAGATGAGACCAAAATCGATCTCTTTGGCATCAACTCAACTCGCTGTGTTTGGAGGAGGAGGAATGCTGCCTATGACCCCAAGAACACCATCCCCACCGTTAAACATGGAGGTGGAAACATTATGCTTTCGGGGTGTTTTTCTGCTAAGGGGACAGGACAACTTCACCGCATCAAAGGGACGATGGACGGGGCCATGTACCGTCAAATCTTTGGTGAGAACCTCCTTCCCTCAGCCAGGGCATTGAAAATGGGTCGTGGATGGGTATTCTAGCATGACAATGACCCAAAACACACGGCCAAGGCAACAAAGGAGTGGCTCAAGAAGAAGCACATTAAGGTCCTGGAGTGGCCTAGCCAGTCTCCAGACCTTAATCCCATAGAAAATCTGTGGAGGGAGCTGAAGGTTCGAGTCGCCAAACGTCAGCCAGCCTCGAAACCTTAATGACTTGGAGAAGATCTGCAAAGAGGATTGGGACAAAATCCCTCCTGAGATGTGTGCAAACCTGGTTGCCAACTACAAGAAACGTCTGACCTCTGTGATTGCCAACAAGGATTTTGCCACCAAGTACTAAGTCATGTTTTGCAGAGGGGTCAAATACTTATTTCCCTCATTAAAATGCAAATCAATTTATAAAAATGTTGACATGCGTTTTTCTGGATTTTTTTGGTTGTTATTCTGTCTCTCACTGTTCAAATAAACCTACTATTAAAATTATAGACTGATCATGTCTTTGTCAGTGGGCAAACGTACAAAATCAGCAGGGGATCAAATACTTTTTTCCCTCACTGTACGCCTTTCTGGACCTTGTAAAATGTTGAGAAAATACCCATTACCTGATCCAAAGGGTTGCCTAATCAGCCCTAGAAAGAAGCAGTGTGACAGCTATTCTTCTCTGTCGCTGTGGAGGGAAACCACCACTGTGGATGCCTTCCAAACACCTTGTGTCCCAAATGGCACCCTATTCTCTATGTAGTGCACTACTTTAGAACAGGGCCTATAGGGCTCTAGTCAAAAGTAGTGCACTATGTAGGGAATATGGTGCTGTTTGGGACAGAGACAGTTTCTACATGATTTTGATCCTGGACTGGATGGGATAGTAATGCACAATGTCCAAGACAGATGGCCAGCATGATATTAGTGAATTTTAATGTTTCCTATCATTGTGTACAGGAATTCTGCTGCTTGGCACTAATGCGGCACTTTCTAGGACATATCCAGGGAAGAAAAGGTTGCGTACCAAATAGCACCCTATTCCCTACATAGTGCACTACTTTTGACCAGGGTCCATACTATGTAGGGAATAGGGTGTCATTTGGGACTACCAATATGTCAAATCTACTGTAAGTTGCTTTGGATAAAAGCATCTGCTAAATGGCGTATAATATTATTATTATTATTATTATTATTATTATTATTATTATTATTATTATTATTTGGGATGCAGACCAGGTTTGACCTGTAATTGAAAAGGAATTGTTGAATGTTTAGTCCTTTATTTTCTTCTCCCTTTGCTTTGAACTTTTTGATAAATGTGTTTTTAATCCAGCTACTTGGTTGCATTTGTCTTAAAACATTCTTAGGAATTGGACATCTAGAGAGTAAAAAAAAAAAAAAACGATGATCCCATCAAATATGATGCATTGCAAGTCTAGGTTACACATGATACACATTTTCACAATTAATAAACACATGAGGGTTGCGTTATGTTGTAATAACTGTGTAACAACAATGTAATAGCATCAAAGCAAATTCTGAGACTCGTGTCTGTCTACAAAATACATTGAACTAAAAGAGGGGAGGGGGGGGGAGAGACCCCACGGGAAGCCAAACCTCTCTCTTCTTACACTGATTGGTGTCTGCTTGTTTATGTATGGATGTTGTCACTCCGGTTCAATAGCATTGACCCGTGACCCCTGACAAGTACTTCCAGGTGGGGGCTCTCCCGTCTCACCTCCCTCTCTCTCTCTCTCTCTCTCTCTCTCACACACACCCACACACATAAACACAAACTCACACACACACACACACACACACAGTCTCCGTAGACAGACCTCCTGCAGTCTCACACCACGCCACGGTTGCGTCCCAAATGGTAATCTATTCCCTATGTAGTGCACTAATTTGGGTAGAGTCCTACTATGGGTAGAGCCCTACCATGGGCCCTGGTCAAAAGTAGAGCACTACGTAGGGAAAAGGGTGCCATTTTGACCAGAAATAAAAGGATGATCATATCAGCCAAATATGCAACGTGAGGTGAGACACATGCCATTGCCATAAGAAGTCTGGATAATGGAGGTACTCAAATGTATGACTGTAGTTTTAAAAAGAGAGAGAAAGAAAGAAAGAAAGAAAGATGAAGAACGTACCAAACTCTTTTGAGAAACCTTAAGACATTGTTCCTAGAAGCACAGGAATGTACACATAACTACATCTCTGAGACTTCAGTTATATTTAAATGAGTTCTGATTGTGATACATTAAATCTTTGCGCTCACGGCAATGGTATAGTTATGTTTTAATTTCCTAATGACATTAAAATCACTTTGCCCAAATAAAACATTTGGTTTTGATTTTCAAGGAAATTTAAACGTGACAATCAGGATTATTGCTATTGTGTTTCATGGCATGAAAACTTATAAGAGGCTAAGAAGAAACGGTCAGTTGAAAGTTTGAAACGGTAACTTTCCATCACGAACTACACTACCACTGATCACAGCCAGATAAACTGAAACTGCACACCACTGCTTATAGCCAGATACACTGAAACTGCACACCACTGCTTATAGCCAGATAAACTGAAACTGCCCTACCACTGCTTATAGCCAGATAAACAGAACTACCACTGCTTATAGCCAGATAAACTGCACTACCACTGCTTATAGCCAGATAAACTGAAACTGCACTACCACTGCTTATAGCCAGATAAACTGAAACTGCACTACCACTGCTTATAGCCAGATAAACTGAAACTGCCCTACCACTGCTTATAGCCAGATAAACAGAACTACCACTGCTTATAGCCAGATAAACTGCACTACCACTGCTTATAGCCAGATAAACTGAAACTGCACTACCACTGCTTATAGCCAGATAAACTGAACTACCACTGCTTATAGCCAGATAAACGGAAACTGCACTACCACTGCTTATAGCCAGATAAACTGCACTACCACTGCTTATAGCCAGATAAACTGCACTACCACTGCTTATAGCCAGATAAACTGCACTACCACTGCTTATAGCCAGATAAAGTGAAACTGCACTACTACTGCTTATAGCCAGACAAACTGCACTACCACTGCTTATAGCCAGATAAACTGCACTACCACTGCTTATAGCCAGATAAACTGCACTACCACTGCTTATAGCCAGATAAAGTGAAACTTCACTACCACTGCTTATAGCCAGATAAACTGAAACTGCACTACCACTGCTTATAGCCAGATAAACTGAAACTGCACTACCACTGCTTATAGCCAGATAAACTGAAACTGAACTACCACTGCTTATAGCCATATAAACTGAAACTGACCTACCACTGCTCATAGCCAGATAAACTGCACTACCACTGCTTATAGCCAGATAAACTGAAACTGCCCTACCACTGCTTATAGCCAGCTAAACTGAAACTGCACTACCACTGCTTATAGCCAGATAAACTGCACTACCACTGCTTATAGACAGATAAACTGAAACTGCACTACCACTGCTTATAGCCAGATAAACTGAAACTGCCCTACCACTGCTTATAGCCAGATAAACTGAAACTGCACTACCACTGCTTATAGCCAGATAAACTGAAACTGCCCTACCACTGCTTATAGCCAGATAAACTGAAACTGCACTACCACTGCTTATAGCCAGATAAACTGCACTACCACTGCTTATAGCCAGATAAACTGAAACTGCACTACCACTGCTTATAGCCAGATAAACTGCACTACCACTGCTTATAGCAAGATAAACTGAAACTGCCCTACCACTGCTTATAGCCAGATAAACTGAAACTGCACTACCACTGCTTATAGCCAGATAAAGTGAAACTGCACTAACACTGCTTATAGCCAGATAAACTGAAACTGCACTACCACTGCTTATAGCCAGATAAACTGAAACTGCACTACCACTGCTTATAGCCAGATAAAGTGAAACTGCACTAACACTGCTTATAGCCAGATAAACTGAAACTGCACTACCACTGCTTATAGCCAGATAAACTGAAACTGCCCTACCACTGCCTATAGCCAGATAAACTGAAACTGCACTACCACTGCTTATAGCCAGATAAACTGCACTACCACTGCTTATAGCCAGATAAACTGAAACTGCACTACCACTGCTTATAGCCAGATAAACTGCACTACCACTGCTTATAGCAAGATAAACTGAAACTGCCCTACCACTGCTTATAGCCAGATAAACTGAAACTGCACTACCACTGCTTATAGCCAGATAAAGTGAAACTGCACTAACACTGCTTATAGCCAGATAAACTGAAACTGCACTACCACTGCTTATAGCCAGATAAACTGAAACTGAACTACCACTGCTTATAGCCAGATAAACTGAAACTGCACTACCACTGCTTACAGACAGATAAACTGAAACTGCACTACCACTGCTTATAGCCAGATAAACTGAAACTGCCCTACCACTGCTTATAGCCAGATAAACTGAAACTGCACTACCACTGCTTATAGCCAGATAAACTGAAACTGCACTACCACTGCTTATAGCCATATAAACTGAAACTGCCCTACCACTGCTTATAGCCAGATAAACTGAAACTTAACTACCACTGCTTATAGCCAGATAAACTGAAACTTCACTACCACTGCTTACAGCCATATAAACTGAAACTGCACTACCACTGCTTATAGCCAGATAAACTGAAACTGCCCTACCACTGCTTATAGCCAGATAAACTGAAACTGCACTACCACTGCTTATAGCCAGATAAACTGCACTACCACTGCTTATAGCCAGATAAACTGAAACTGCCCTACCACTGCTTATAGCCAGATAAACTGCAACTGCACTACCACTGCTTATAGCCAGATAAACTGAAACTGCACTACCACTGATTATAGCCAGATAAACTGCAACTGCACTACCACTGCTTATAGCCAGATAAACTGCACTACCACTGCTTATAGCCAGATAAACTGCACTACCACTGCTTATAGCCAGATAAACTGAAACTGCACACCACTGCTTATAGCCAGATACACTGAAACTGCACACCACTGCTTATAGCCAGATAAACTGAAACTGCCCTACCACTGCTTATAGCCAGATAAATAGAACTACCACTGCTTATAGCCAGATAAACTGCACTACCACTGCTTATAGCCAGATAAACTGAAACTGCACTACCACTGCTTATAGCCAGATAAACTGAAACTGCACTACCACTGCTTATAGCCAGATAAACTGAAACTGCCCTACCACTGCTTATAGCCAGATAAACAGAACTACCACTGCTTATAGCCAGATAAACTGCACTACCACTGCTTATAGCCAGATAAACTGAAACTGCACTACCACTGCTTATAGCCAGATAAACTGAACTACCACTGCTTATAGCCAGATAAACGGAAACTGCACTACCACTGCTTATAGCCAGATAAACTGCAACTGCACTACCACTGCTTATAGCCAGATAAACTGCACTACCACTGCTTATAGCCAGATAAACTGCACTACCACTGCTTATAGCCAGATAAAGTGAAACTGCACTACTACTGCTTATAGCCAGACAAACTGCACTACCACTGCTTATAGCCAGATAAACTGCACTACCACTGCTTATAGCCAGATAAACTGCACTACCACTGCTTATAGCCAGATAAACTGCACTACCACTGCTTATAGCCAGATAAAGTGAAACTTCACTACCACTGCTTATAGCCAGATAAACTGAAACTGCACTACCACTGCTTATAGCCAGATAAACTGAAACTGCACTACCACTGCTTATAGCCAGATAAACTGAAACTGAACTACCACTGCTTATAGCCATATAAACTGAAACTGACCTACCACTGCTCATAGCCAGATAAACTGCACTACCACTGCTTATAGCCAGATAAACTGAAACTGCCCTACCACTGCTTATAGCCAGCTAAACTGAAACTGCACTACCACTGCTTATAGCCAGATAAACTGCACTACCACCGCTTATAGACAGATAAACTGAAACTGCACTACCACTGCTTATAGCCAGATAAACTGAAACTGCCCTACCACTGCTTATAGCCAGATAAACTGAAACTGCACTACCACTGCTTATAGCCAGATAAACTGAAACTGCCCTACCACTGCTTATAGCCAGATAAACTGAAACTGCACTACCACTGCTTATAGCCAGATAAACTGCACTACCACTGCTTATAGCCAGATAAACTGAAACTGCACTACCACTGCTTATAGCCAGATAAACTGCACTACCACTGCTTATAGCAAGATAAACTGAAACTGCCCTACCACTGCTTATAGCCAGATAAACTGAAACTGCACTACCACTGCTTATAGCCAGATAAAGTGAAACTGCACTAACACTGCTTATAGCCAGATAAACTGAAACTGCACTACCACTGCTTATAGCCAGATAAACTGAAACTGCACTACCACTGCTTATAGCCAGATAAAGTGAAACTGCACTAACACTGCTTATAGCCAGATAAACTGAAACTGCACTACCACTGCTTATAGCCAGATAAACTGAAACTGCCCTACCACTGCTTATAGCCAGATAAACTGAAACTGCACTACCACTGCTTATAGCCAGATAAACTGCACTACCACTGCTTATAGCCAGATAAACTGAAACTGCACTACCACTGCTTATAGCCAGATAAACTGCACTACCACTGGTTATAGCCAGATAAACTGAAACTGCCCTACCACTGCTTATAGCCAGATAAACTGAAACTGCACTACCCCTGCTTACAGACAGATAAACTGAAACTGCACTACCACTGCTTATAGCCAGATAAACTGAAACTGCCCTACCACTGCTTATAGCCAGATAAACTGAAACTGCACTACCACTGCTTATAGCCAGATAAACTGAAACTGCACTACCACTGCTTATAGCCATATAAACTGAAACTGCCCTACCACTGCTTATAGACAGATAAACTGAAACTTAACTACCACTGCTTATAGCCAGATAAACTGAAACTTCACTACCACTGCTTACAGCCATATAAACTGAAACTGCACTACCACTGCTTATAGCCAGATAAACTGAAACTTCACTACCACTGCTTATAGCCAGATAAACTGAAACTGCACTACCACTGCTTATAGCCAGATAAACTGAAACTGAACTACCACTGCTTATAGCCATATAAACTGAAACTGACCTACCACTGCTCATAGCCAGATAAACTGCACTACCACTGCTTATAGCCAGATAAACTGAAACTGCCCTACCACTGCTTATAGCCAGCTAAACTGAAACTGCACTACCACTGCTTATAGCCAGATAAACTGCACTACCACCGCTTATAGACAGATAAACTGAAACTGCACTACCACTGCTTATAGCCAGATAAACTGAAACTGCCCTACCACTGCTTATAGCCAGATAAACTGAAACTGCACTACCACTGCTTATAGCCAGATAAACTGAAACTGCCCTACCACTGCTTATAGCCAGATAAACTGAAACTGCACTACCACTGCTTATAGCCAGATAAACTGCACTACCACTGCTTATAGCCAGATAAACTGAAACTGCACTACCACTGCTTATAGCCAGATAAACTGCACTACCACTGCTTATAGCAAGATAAACTGAAACTGCCCTACCACTGCTTATAGCCAGATAAACTGAAACTGCACTACCACTGCTTATAGCCAGATAAAGTGAAACTGCACTAACACTGCTTATAGCCAGATAAACTGAAACTGCACTACCACTGCTTATAGCCAGATAAACTGAAACTGCACTACCACTGCTTATAGCCAGATAAAGTGAAACTGCACTAACACTGCTTATAGCCAGATAAACTGAAACTGCACTACCACTGCTTATAGCCAGATAAACTGAAACTGCCCTACCACTGCTTATAGCCAGATAAACTGAAACTGCACTACCACTGCTTATAGCCAGATAAACTGCACTACCACTGCTTATAGCCAGATAAACTGAAACTGCACTACCACTGCTTATAGCCAGATAAACTGCACTACCACTGGTTATAGCCAGATAAACTGAAACTGCCCTACCACTGCTTATAGCCAGATAAACTGAAACTGCACTACCCCTGCTTACAGACAGATAAACTGAAACTGCACTACCACTGCTTATAGCCAGATAAACTGAAACTGCCCTACCACTGCTTATAGCCAGATAAACTGAAACTGCACTACCACTGCTTATAGCCAGATAAACTGAAACTGCACTACCACTGCTTATAGCCATATAAACTGAAACTGCCCTACCACTGCTTATAGACAGATAAACTGAAACTTAACTACCACTGCTTATAGCCAGATAAACTGAAACTTCACTACCACTGCTTACAGCCATATAAACTGAAACTGCACTACCACTGCTTATAGCCAGATAAACTGAAACTTCACTACCACTGCTTATAGCCAGATAAACTGAACTACCACTGCTTATAGCCAGATAAACTGAAACTGCACTACCACTGCTTATAGCCAGATAAACTGCACTACCACTGCTTATAGCCAGATAAACTGAAACTGCCCTACCACTGCTTATAGCCAGATAAACTGCAACTGCACTACCACTGCTTATAGCCAGATAAACTGCACTACCACTGCTTATAGCCAGATAAAGTGAAACTGCACTACCACTGCTTATAGCCAGATAAACTGAAACTGCCCTACCACTGCTTATAGCCAGATAAACTGAAACTGAACTACCACTGCTGATAGCCAGATAAACTGAAACTGCACTACCACTGCTTATAGCCAGATAAACTGAAACTGCCCTACCACTGCTTATAGCCAGATAAACTGCACTACCACTGCTGGTGCTCTTTCATGCCGTCCCTGGGAGGGGTGCGTCACTTGAGTGGGTTGAGTTACTGACGTGATCTTCCTGTCTGGGTTGGCGCCCCCCCCCCCCCTTGGTTTGTGCTGTGGTGGAGACCTCTGTGGGCTATACTCGGCCTTGTCTCAGGATTGTAAGTTGGTGGTTGGGGATATCCCTCTAGTGGTGCGGGGGCTGTGCTTTGGCGGAGTGGGTGGGGTTATATCCTTCCTGTTTGGCCCTGTCCGGGGGTTTCTTCGGATGGGGCCACAGTGTCTCCGGACCGCTCCTGTCTCAGCCTCCAGTATTTATGCTGCAGTAGTTTATGTGTCGGGGGGCTGGGGTTAGTTGGTTATACCTGGAGTACTTCTCCTGTCTTATCCAGTGTCCTGTGTGAATTTAAGTATGCTCTCTCTAATTCTCTCGTTCTCTCTTTCTCTCTGAGAACCTGAGCCCTAGGACCATACGTCAGGACTACCGGGCATGATGACACCCTGCTGCCCCCAGTCCGCCTGGCCTTGCTGCTATTCCAGTTTCAACTGTTCTGCCTGCGGCTACGAAACCCCTACCTGTCCCAGACCTGCTGTTTTCAACTCTAAATGATCGGCTATGAAAAGCCAACTGAGAGACCTGAGCCCTAGGACCATACGTCGGGACTACCGGCCGTGGTGACTCCTTGCTATCCCCAGTCCGCCTGGCCTTGCTGCTATTCCAGTTTAAACTGTTCTGACTGCGGTTATGGAACCCCTACCTGTCCCAGACCTGCTGTTTTAAACTCTAATGATCGGCTATGAAAAGCCAACTGAGATTTATTCCTGATTATTATTTGACCATGCTTGTCACTTATGAACATTTTTGAACATCTTGGCATGGTTCTGTTATAATCTCCACCCGGCACAGCCAGAAGAGGACTGGCCACCCCTCATAGCCTGGTTCCTCTCTAGGTTTCTTCCTAGGTTTTGCCTTTCTAGGGAGTTTTTCCTAGCCACCGTGCTTCTACACCTGCATTACTAGCTGTTTGGGGTTTTAGGCTGGGTTTCTGTACAGCACTTCGAGATATTAGCTGATGTAAGAAGGGCTATATAAAATAAAAAAATAAAATTGATTATAGCCAGATAAAGTGAAACTGCACAACCACTGCTTATAGCCAGATAAACTGAAACTGCCCTACCACTGCTTATAGCCAGATAAACTGAAACTGCACTACCACTGCTTATAGCCAGATAAACTGCACTACCACTGCTTATAGCCAGATAAAGTGAAACTGCACTACCACTGCTTATAGCCAGATAAACTGCACTACCACTGCTTATAGCCAGATAAACTGCACTACCACTGCTTATAGCCAGATAAACTGAAACTGCACTACCACTGCTTATAGCCAGATAAACTGCACTACTACTGCTTATAGCCAGATAAAGTGAAACTGCACTACCACTGCTTATAGCCAGATAAACTGCACTACTACTGCTTATAGCCAGATAAAGTGAAACTGCACTACCACTGCTTATAGCCAGATAAACTGCACTACTACTGCTTATAGCCAGATAAAGTGAAACTGCCCTACCACTGCTTATAGCCAGATAAACTGCACTACTACTGCTTATAGCCAGATAAACTGCACTACCACTGCTTATAGCCAGATAAAGTGAAACTGCACAACCACTGCTTATAGCCAGATAAACTGAAACTGCCCTACCACTGCTTATAGCCAGATAAACTGAAACTGCACTACCACTGCTTATAGCCAGATAAACTGCACTACCACTGCTTATAGCCAGATAAAGTGAAACTGCACTACCACTGCTTATAGCCAGATAAACTGCACTACCACTGCTTATAGCCAGATAAACTGCACTACCACTGCTTATAGCCATATAAACTGAAACTGCACTACCACTGCTTATAGCCATATAAACTGCACTACTACTGCTTATAGCCAGATAAACTGAAACTGCACTACCACTGCTTGTAGCCAGATAAACGGAAACTGCACTACCACTGCTTATAGCCAGATAAACTGCACTACCACTGCTTATAGCCAGATAAACTGCACTACTACTGCTTATAGCCAGATAAAGTGAAAATGCACTACCACTGCTTATAGCCAGATAAACTGCACTACTACTGCTTATAGCCAGATAAAGTGAAACTGCCCTACCACTGCTTATAGCCAGATAAACTGCACTACTACTGCTTATAGCCAGATAAACTGCACTACCACTGCTTATAGCCAGATAAACTGCCCTACCACTGCTTATAGCCATATAAACTGAAACTGCACTACCACTGCTTATAGCCAGATAAACTGCACTACCACTGCTTATAGCCAGATAAACTGCCCTACCACTGCTTATAGCCATATAAACTGAAACTGCACTACCACTGCTTATAGCCATATAAACTGCACTACTACTGCTTATAGCCAGATAAACTGAAACTGCACTACCACTGCTTATAGCCAGATAAACGGAAACTGCACTACCACTGCTTATAGCCAGATGAACTGCACTACCACTGCTTATAGCCAGATAAACTGCACTACCACTGCTTATAGCCAGATAAACTGCACTACCACTGCTTATAGCCAGATAAAGTGAAACTGCACTACTACTGCTTATAGCCAGACAAACTGCACTACCACTACTTATAGCCAGATAAACTGCACTACCACTGCTTATAGCCAGATAAACTGCACTACCACTGCTTATAGCCAGATAAACTGCACTACCACTGCTTATAGCCAGATAAAGTGAAACTTCACTACCACTGCTTATAGCCAGATAAACTGAAACTGCACTACCACTGCTTATAGCCAGATAAACTGAAACTGCACTACCACTGCTTATAGCCAGATAAACTGAAACTGAACTACCACTGCTTATAGCCATATAAACTGAAACTGACCTACCACTGCTCATAGCCAGATAAACTGCACTACCACTGCTTATAGCCAGATAAACTGAAACTGCCCTACCACTGCTTATAGCCAGCTAAACTGAAACTGCACTACCACTGCTTATAGCCAGATAAACTGCACTACCACTGCTTATAGACAGATAAACTGAAACTGCACTACCACTGCTTATAGACAGATAAACTGAAACTGCCCTACCACTGCTTATAGCCAGATAAACTGAAACTGCACTACCACTGCTTATAGCCAGATAAACTGAAACTGCCCTACCACTGCTTATAGCCAGATAAACTGAAACTGCACTACCACTGCTTATAGCCAGATAAACTGCACTACCACTGCTTATAGCCAGATAAACTGAAACTGCACTACCACTGCTTATAGCCAGATAAACTGCACTACCACTGCTTATAGCAAGATAAACTGAAACTGCCCTACCACTGCTTATAGCCAGATAAACTGAAACTGCACTACCACTGCTTATAGCCAGATAAAGTGAAACTGCACTAACACTGCTTATAGCCAGATAAACTGAAACTGCACTACCACTGCTTATAGCCAAATAAACTGAAACTGCACTACCACTGCTTATAGCCAGATAAAGTGAAACTGCACTAACACTGCTTATAGCCAGATAAACTGAAACTGCACTACCACTGCTTATAGCCAGATAAACTGAAACTGAACTACCACTGCTTATAGCCAGATAAACTGAAACTGCACTACCACTGCTTACAGCCAGATAAACTGAAACTGCACTACCACTGCTTATAGCCAGATAACCTGAAACCTAACTACCACTGCTTATAGCCAGATAAACTGCACTACCACTGCTTATAGCCAGATAAACTGCACTACCACTAGTTATAGCCAGATAAACTGAAACTGCCCTACCACTGCTTATAGCCAGATAAACTGAAACTGCACTACCACTGCTTACAGACAGATAAACTGAAACTGCACTACCACTGCTTATAGCCAGATAAACTGAAACTGCCCTACCACTGCTTATAGCCAGATAAACTGAAACTGCACTACCACTGCTTATAGCCAGATAAACTGAAACTGCACTACCACTGCTTATAGCCATATAAACTGAAACTGCCCTACCACTGCTTATAGCCAGATAAACTGAAACTGAACTACCACTGCTTATAGCCAGATAAACTGAAACTTCACTACCACTGCTTACAGCCATATAAACTGAAACTGCACTACCACTGCTTATAGCCAGATAAACTGAAACTTCACTACCACTGCTTATAGCCAGATAAACTGAACTACCACTGCTTATAGCCAGATAAACTGAAACTGCACTACCACTGCTTATAGCCAGATAAACTGCACTACCACTGCTTATAGCCAGATAAACTGAAACTGCCCTACCACTGCTTATAGCCAGATAAACTGCAACTGCACTACCACTGCTTATAGCCAGATAAACTGCACTACCACTGCTTATAGCCAGATAAAGTGAAACTGCACTACCACTGCTTATAGCCAGATAAACTGAAACTGCCCTACCACTGCTTATAGCCAGATAAACTGAAACTGAACTACCACTGCTGATAGCCAGATAAACTGAAACTGCACTACCACTGCTTATAGCCAGATAAACTGAAACTGCACTACCACTGCTTATAGCCAGATAAACTGAAACTGCCCTACCACTGCTTATAGCCAGATAAACTGCACTACCACTGCTTATAGCCAGATAAAGTGAAACTGCACAACCACTGCTTATAGCCAGATAAACTGAAACTGCCCTACCACTGCTTATAGCCAGATAAACTGAAACTGCACTACCACTGCTTATAGCCAGATAAACTGAAACTGCACTACCACTGCTTATAGCCAGATAAAGTGAAACTGCACTACCACTGCTTATAGCCAGATAAACTGCACTACCACTGCTTATAGCCAGATAAACTGCACTACCACTGCTTATAGCCAGATAAACTGAAACTGCACTACCACTGCTTATAGCCAGATAAACTGCACTACTACTGCTTATAGCCAGATAAAGTGAAACTGCACTACCACTGCTTATAGCCAGATAAACTGCACTACTACTGCTTATAGCCAGATAAAGTGAAACTGCACTACCACTGCTTATAGCCAGATAAACTGCACTACTACTGCTTATAGCCAGATAAAGTGAAACTGCCCTACCACTGCTTATAGCCAGATAAACTGCACTACTACTGCTTATAGCCAGATAAACTGCACTACCACTGCTTATAGCCAGATAAACTGCCCTACCACTGCTTATAGCCATATAAACTGAAACTGCACTACCACTGCTTATAGCCAGATAAACTGCACTACCACTGCTTATAGCCAGATAAACTGCCCTACCACTGCTTATAGCCATATAAACTGAAACTGCACTACCACTGCTTATAGCCATATAAACTGCACTACTACTGCTTATAGCCAGATAAACTGAAACTGCACTACCACTGCTTATAGCCAGATAAACTGAAACTGAACTACTACTGCTTATAGCCATATAAACTGAAACTGCACTACCACTGCTTATAGCCAGATAAACTGAAACTGCACTACCACTGCTTATAGCCAGATATACTGCACTACTACTGCTTATAGCCAGACAAACTGCACTGCCACTGCCTATAGCCAGATAAACTGAAACTGAACTACCACTGCTTACAGCCAGATAAACTGCACTACCACTGCTTATAGCCAGATAAACTGAAACTGCACTACCACTGCTTATAGCCAGATAAACTGAAACTGAACTACTACTGCTTATAGCCATATAAACTGAAACTGCACTACCACTGCTTATAGCCAGATAAACTGAAACTGCACTACCACTGCTTATAGCCAGACAAACTGCACTACCATTGCTTATAGCCAGATAAACTGAAACTGAACTACCACTGCTTATAGCCAGACAAACTGCACTACCACTGCTTATAGCCAGATAAACTGAAACTGCACTACCACTGCTTATAGCCAGACAAACTGCACTACCACTGCTTATAGCCAGATAAACTGAAACTGCACTACCACTGCTTATAGCCAGATAAACTGAAACTGCACTACCACTGCTTATAGCCAGACAAACTGCACTACCACTGCTTATAGCCAGATAAACTGAAACTGAACTACCACTGCTTATAGCCAGATAAACTGAAACTGCACTACCACTGCTTATAGCCAGATAAACTGCACTACCACTGCTTATAGCCAGATAAACTGAAACTGAACTACCACTGCTTATAGCCATATAAACTGAAACTGCCCTACCACTGCTTATAGCCAGATAAACTGCACTACCACTGCTTATAGCCAGATAAACTGAAACTGCCCTACCACTGCTTATAGCCAGATAAACTGAAACTGCACTACCACTGCTTATAGCAAGATAAACTGCACTACCACTGCTTATAGACAGATAAACTGAAACTGCACTACCACTGCTTATAGCCAGATAAACTGAAACTGCCCTACCACTGCTTATAGCCAGATAAACTGAAACTGCACTACCACTGCTTATAGCCAGATAAACTGAAACTGCCCTACCACTGCTTATAGCCAGATAAACTGAAACTGCACTACCACTGCTTATAGCCAGATAAACTGCACTACCACTGCTTATAGCCAGATAAACTGAAACTGAACTACCACTGCTTATAGCCATATAAACTGAAACTGCACTACCACTGCTTATAGCCAGATAAACTGAAACTGCACTACCACTGCTTATAGCCAGATAAACTGAAACTGCACTACCACTGCTTATAGCCAGACAAACTGCACTACCACTGCTTATAGCCAGATAAACTGAAACTGAACTACCACTGCTTATAGCCAGATAAACTGAAACTGCACTACCACAGCTTATAGCCAGATAAACTGCACTACCACTGCTTATAGCCAGATAAACTGAAACTGAATTACCACTGCTTATAGCCATATAAACTGAAACTGCCCTACCACTGCTTATAGCCAGATAAACTGCACTACCACTGCTTATAGCCAGATAAACTGAAACTGCCCTACCACTGCTTATAGCCAGATAAACTGAAACTGCACTACCACTGCTTATAGCAAGATAAACTGCACTACCACTGCTTATAGACAGATAAACTGAAACTGCACTACCACTGCTTATAGCCAGATAAACTGAAACTGCCCTACCACTGCTTATAGCCAGATAAACTGAAACTGCACTACCACTGCTTATAGCCAGATAAACTGAAACTGCCCTACCACTGCTTATAGCCAGATAAACTGAAACTGCACTACCACTGCTTATAGCCAGATAAACTGCACTACCACTGCTTATAGCCAGATAAACTGAAACTGAACTACCACTGCTTATAGCCATATAAACTCAAACTGCACTACCACTGCTTATAGCCAGATAAACTGAAACTGCACTACCACTGCTTATAGCCAGATAAACTGAAACTGCACTACCACTGCTTATAGCCAGACAAACTGCACTACCACTGCTTATAGCCAGATAAACTGAAACTGCCCTACCACTGCTTATAGCCAGATAAACTGCACTACCACTGCTTATAGCCAGATAAACTGAAACTGAACTACCACTGCTTATAGCCATATAAACTGAAACTGCCCTACCACTGCTTATAGCCAGATAAACTGCACTACCACTGCTTATAGCCAGATAAACTTAAACTGCCCTACCACTGCTTATAGCCAGATAAACTGAAACTGCACTACCACTGCTTATAGCAAGATAAACTGCACTACCACTGCTTATAGACAGATAAACTGAAACTGAACTACCACTGCTGATAGCCAGATAAACTGAAACTGCACTACCACTGCTTATAGCCAGATAAACTGAAACTGCACTACCACTGCTTATAGCCAGATAAACTGCACTACTACTGCTTATAGCCAGATAAAGTGAAACTGCACTACCACTGCTTATAGCCAGATAAACTGCACTACTACTGCTTATAGCCAGATAAAGTGAAACTGCACTACCACTGCTTATAGCCAGATAAACTGCACTACTACTGCTTATAGCCAGATAAAGTGAAACTGCCCTACCACTGCTTATAGCCAGATAAACTGCACTACTACTGCTTATAGCCAGATAAACTGCACTACCACTGCTTATAGCCAGATAAACTGCCCTACCACTGCTTATAGCCATATAAACTGAAACTGCACTACCACTGCTTATAGCCAGATAAACTGCACTACCACTGCTTATAGCCAGATAAACTGCCCTACCACTGCTTATAGCCATATAAACTGAAACTGCACTACCACTGCTTATAGCCATATAAACTGCACTACTACTGCTTATAGCCAGATAAACTGAAACTGCACTACCACTGCTTATAGCCAGATAAACTGAAACTGAACTACTACTGCTTATAGCCATATAAACTGAAACTGCACTACCACTGCTTATAGCCAGATAAACTGAAACTGCACTACCACTGCTTATAGCCAGATATACTGCACTACTACTGCTTATAGCCAGACAAACTGCACTGCCACTGCCTATAGCCAGATAAACTGAAACTGAACTACCACTGCTTACAGCCAGATAAACTGCACTACCACTGCTTATAGCCAGATAAACTGAAACTGCACTACCACTGCTTATAGCCAGATAAACTGAAACTGAACTACTACTGCTTATAGCCATATAAACTGAAACTGCACTACCACTGCTTATAGCCAGATAAACTGAAACTGCACTACCACTGCTTATAGCCAGACAAACTGCACTACCATTGCTTATAGCCAGATAAACTGAAACTGAACTACCACTGCTTATAGCCAGACAAACTGCACTACCACTGCTTATAGCCAGATAAACTGAAACTGCACTACCACTGCTTATAGCCAGACAAACTGCACTACCACTGCTTATAGCCAGATAAACTGAAACTGCACTACCACTGCTTATAGCCAGATAAACTGAAACTGCACTACCACTGCTTATAGCCAGACAAACTGCACTACCACTGCTCATAGCCAGATAAACTGAAACTGAACTACCACTGCTTATAGCCAGATAAACTGAAACTGCACTACCACTGCTTATAGCCAGATAAACTGCACTACCACTGCTTATAGCCAGATAAACTGAAACTGAACTACCACTGCTTATAGCCATATAAACTGAAACTGCCCTACCACTGCTTATAGCCAGATAAACTGCACTACCACTGCTTATAGCCAGATAAACTGAAACTGCCCTACCACTGCTTATAGCCAGATAAACTGAAACTGCACTACCACTGCTTATAGCAAGATAAACTGCACTACCACTGCTTATAGACAGATAAACTGAAACTGCACTACCACTGCTTATAGCCAGATAAACTGAAACTGCCCTACCACTGCTTATAGCCAGATAAACTGAAACTGCACTACCACTGCTTATAGCCAGATAAACTGAAACTGCCCTACCACTGCTTATAGCCAGATAAACTGAAACTGCACTACCACTGCTTATAGCCAGATAAACTGCACTACCACTGCTTATAGCCAGATAAACTGAAACTGAACTACCACTGCTTATAGCCATATAAACTGAAACTGCACTACCACTGCTTATAGCCAGATAAACTGAAACTGCACTACCACTGCTTATAGCCAGATAAACTGAAACTGCACTACCACTGCTTATAGCCAGACAAACTGCACTACCACTGCTTATAGCCAGATAAACTGAAACTGAACTACCACTGCTTATAGCCAGATAAACTGAAACTGCACTACCACAGCTTATAGCCAGATAAACTGCACTACCACTGCTTATAGCCAGATAAACTGAAACTGAATTACCACTGCTTATAGCCATATAAACTGAAACTGCCCTACCACTGCTTATAGCCAGATAAACTGCACTACCACTGCTTATAGCCAGATAAACTGAAACTGCCCTACCACTGCTTATAGCCAGATAAACTGAAACTGCACTACCACTGCTTATAGCAAGATAAACTGCACTACCACTGCTTATAGACAGATAAACTGAAACTGCACTACCACTGCTTATAGCCAGATAAACTGAAACTGCCCTACCACTGCTTATAGCCAGATAAACTGAAACTGCACTACCACTGCTTATAGCCAGATAAACTGAAACTGCCCTACCACTGCTTATAGCCAGATAAACTGAAACTGCACTACCACTGCTTATAGCCAGATAAACTGCACTACCACTGCTTATAGCCAGATAAACTGAAACTGAACTACCACTGCTTATAGCCATATAAACTCAAACTGCACTACCACTGCTTATAGCCAGATAAACTGAAACTGCACTACCACTGCTTATAGCCAGATAAACTGAAACTGCACTACCACTGCTTATAGCCAGACAAACTGCACTACCACTGCTTATAGCCAGATAAACTGAAACTGCCCTACCACTGCTTATAGCCAGATAAACTGCACTACCACTGCTTATAGCCAGATAAACTGAAACTGAACTACCACTGCTTATAGCCATATAAACTGAAACTGCCCTACCACTGCTTATAGCCAGATAAACTGCACTACCACTGCTTATAGCCAGATAAACTTAAACTGCCCTACCACTGCTTATAGCCAGATAAACTGAAACTGCACTACCACTGCTTATAGCAAGATAAACTGCACTACCACTGCTTATAGACAGATAAACTGAAACTGAACTACCACTGCTGATAGCCAGATAAACTGAAACTGCACTACCACTGCTTATAGCCAGATAAACTGAAACTGCACTACCACTGCTTATAGCCAGATAAACTGAAACTGCCCTACCACTGCTTATAGCCAGATAAACTGCACTACCACTGCTTATAGCCAGATAAAGTGAAACTGCACAACCACTGCTTATAGCCAGATAAACTGAAACTGCCCTACCACTGCTTATAGCCAGATAAACTGAAACTGCACTACCACTGCTTATAGCCAGATAAACTGCACTACCACTGCTTATAGCCAGATAAAGTGAAACTGCACTACCACTGCTTATAGCCAGATAAACTGCACTACCACTGCTTATAGCCAGATAAACTGCACTACCACTGCTTATAGCCAGATAAACTGAAACTGCACTACCACTGCTTATAGCCAGATAAACTGCACTACTACTGCTTATAGCCAGATAAAGTGAAACTGCACTACCACTGCTTATAGCCAGATAAACTGCACAACCACTGCTTATAGCCAGATAAACTGAAACTGCCCTACCACTGCTTATAGCCAGATAAACTGAAACTGCACTACCACTGCTTATAGCCAGATAAACTGCACTACCACTGCTTATAGCCAGATAAAATGAAACTGCACTACCACTGCTTATAGCCAGATAAACTGCACTACCACTGCTTATAGCCAGATAAACTGCACTACCACTGCTTATAGCCAGATAAACTGAAACTGCACTACCACTGCTTATAGCCAGATAAACTGCACTACTACTGCTTATAGCCAGATAAAGTGAAACTGCACTACCACTGCTTATAGCCAGATAAACTGCACTACTACTGCTTATAGCCAGATAAAGTGAAACTGCACTACCACTGCTTATAGCCAGATAAACTGCACTACTACTGCTTATAGCCAGATAAAGTGAAACTGCCCTACCACTGCTTATAGCCAGATAAACTGCACTACTACTGCTTATAGACAGATAAACTGCACTACCACTGCTTATAGCCAGA
This sequence comes from Coregonus lavaretus, assembly GCF_964263955.1. Lineage (NCBI taxonomy): Eukaryota > Metazoa > Chordata > Actinopteri > Salmoniformes > Salmonidae > Coregonus > Coregonus lavaretus. The sequence goes on from NC_139990.1 coordinate 786,671, forward strand.
TAAACTGCCCTACCACTGCTTATAGCCATATAAACTGAAACTGCACTACCACTGCTTATAGCCAGATAAACTGCACTACCACTGCTTATAGCCAGATAAACTGCCCTACCACTGCTTATAGCCATATAAACTGAAACTGCACTACCACTGCTTATAGCCATATAAACTGCACTACTACTGCTTATAGCCAGATAAACTGAAACTGCACTACCACTGCTTATAGCCAGATAAACTGAAACTGAACTACTACTGCTTATAGCCATATAAACTGAAACTGCACTACCACTGCTTATAGCCAGATAAACTGAAACTGCACTACCACTGCTTATAGCCAGATATACTGCACTACTACTGCTTATAGCCAGACAAACTGCACTGCCACTGCCTATAGCCAGATAAACTGAAACTGAACTACCACTGCTTACAGCCAGATAAACTGAAACTGCACTACCACTGCTTATAGCCAGACAAACTGCACTACCATTGCTTATAGCCAGATAAACTGAAACTGAACTACCACTGCTTATAGCCAGACAAACTGCACTACCACTGCTTATAGCCAGATAAACTGAAACTGCACTACCACTGCTTATAGCCAGATAAACTGAAACTGCACTACCACTGCTTATAGCCAGACAAACTGCACTACCATTGCTTATAGCCAGATAAACTGAAACTGAACTACCACTGCTTATAGCCAGACAAACTGCACTACCACTGCTTATAGCCAGATAAACTGAAACTGCGCTACCACTGCTTATAGCCAGACAAACTGCACTACCACTGCTTATAGCCAGATAAACTGAAACTGCACTACCACTGCTTATAGCCAGATAAACTGAAACTGCACTACCACTGCTTATAGCCAGACAAACTGCACTACCACTGCTCATAGCCAGATAAACTGAAACTGAACTACCACTGCTTATAGCCAGATAAACTGAAACTGCACTACCACTGCTTATAGCCAGATAAACTGCACTACCACTGCTTATAGCCAGATAAACTGAAACTGAACTACCACTGCTTATAGCCATATAAACTGAAACTGCCCTACCACTGCTTATAGCCAGATAAACTGCACTACCACTGCTTATAGCCAGATAAACTGAAACTGCCCTACCACTGCTTATAGCCAGATAAACTGAAACTGCACTACCACTGCTTATAGCAAGATAAACTGCACTACCACTGCTTATAGACAGATAAACTGAAACTGCACTACCACTGCTTATAGCCAGATAAACTGAAACTGCCCTACCACTGCTTATAGCCAGATAAACTGAAACTGCACTACCACTGCTTATAGCCAGATAAACTGAAACTGCCCTACCACTGCTTATAGCCAGATAAACTGAAACTGCACTACCACTGCTTATAGCCAGATAAACTGCACTACCACTGCTTATAGCCAGATAAACTGAAACTGAACTACCACTGCTTATAGCCATATAAACTGAAACTGCACTACCACTGCTTATAGCCAGATAAACTGAAACTGCACTACCACTGCTTATAGCCAGATAAACTGAAACTGCACTACCACTGCTTATAGCCAGACAAACTGCACTACCACTGCTTATAGCCAGATAAACTGAAACTGAACTACCACTGCTTATAGCCAGATAAACTGAAACTGCACTACCACAGCTTATAGCCAGATAAACTGCACTACCACTGCTTATAGCCAGATAAACTGAAACTGAATTACCACTGCTTATAGCCATATAAACTGAAACTGCCCTACCACTGCTTATAGCCAGATAAACTGCACTACCACTGCTTATAGCCAGATAAACTGAAACTGCCCTACCACTGCTTATAGCCAGATAAACTGAAACTGCACTACCACTGCTTATAGCAAGATAAACTGCACTACCACTGCTTATAGACAGATAAACTGAAACTGCACTACCACTGCTTATAGCCAGATAAACTGAAACTGCCCTACCACTGCTTATAGCCAGATAAACTGAAACTGCACTACCACTGCTTATAGCCAGATAAACTGAAACTGCCCTACCACTGCTTATAGCCAGATAAACTGAAACTGCACTACCACTGCTTATAGCCAGATAAACTGCACTACCACTGCTTATAGCCAGATAAACTGAAACTGAACTACCACTGCTTATAGCCATATAAACTCAAACTGCACTACCACTGCTTATAGCCAGATAAACTGAAACTGCACTACCACTGCTTATAGCCAGATAAACTGAAACTGCACTACCACTGCTTATAGCCAGACAAACTGCACTACCACTGCTTATAGCCAGATAAACTGAAACTGCCCTACCACTGCTTATAGCCAGATAAACTGCACTACCACTGCTTATAGCCAGATAAACTGAAACTGAACTACCACTGCTTATAGCCATATAAACTGAAACTGCCCTACCACTGCTTATAGCCAGATAAACTGCACTACCACTGCTTATAGCCAGATAAACTTAAACTGCCCTACCACTGCTTATAGCCAGATAAACTGAAACTGCACTACCACTGCTTATAGCAAGATAAACTGCACTACCACTGCTTATAGACAGATAAACTGAAACTGAACTACCACTGCTGATAGCCAGATAAACTGAAACTGCACTACCACTGCTTATAGCCAGATAAACTGAAACTGCACTACCACTGCTTATAGCCAGATAAACTGAAACTGCCCTACCACTGCTTATAGCCAGATAAACTGCACTACCACTGCTTATAGCCAGATAAAGTGAAACTGCACAACCACTGCTTATAGCCAGATAAACTGAAACTGCCCTACCACTGCTTATAGCCAGATAAACTGAAACTGCACTACCACTGCTTATAGCCAGATAAACTGCACTACCACTGCTTATAGCCAGATAAAGTGAAACTGCACTACCACTGCTTATAGCCAGATAAACTGCACTACCACTGCTTATAGCCAGATAAACTGCACTACCACTGCTTATAGCCAGATAAACTGAAACTGCACTACCACTGCTTATAGCCAGATAAACTGCACTACTACTGCTTATAGCCAGATAAAGTGAAACTGCACTACCACTGCTTATAGCCAGATAAACTGCACAACCACTGCTTATAGCCAGATAAACTGAAACTGCCCTACCACTGCTTATAGCCAGATAAACTGAAACTGCACTACCACTGCTTATAGCCAGATAAACTGCACTACCACTGCTTATAGCCAGATAAAATGAAACTGCACTACCACTGCTTATAGCCAGATAAACTGCACTACCACTGCTTATAGCCAGATAAACTGCACTACCACTGCTTATAGCCAGATAAACTGAAACTGCACTACCACTGCTTATAGCCAGATAAACTGCACTACTACTGCTTATAGCCAGATAAAGTGAAACTGCACTACCACTGCTTATAGCCAGATAAACTGCACTACTACTGCTTATAGCCAGATAAAGTGAAACTGCACTACCACTGCTTATAGCCAGATAAACTGCACTACTACTGCTTATAGCCAGATAAAGTGAAACTGCCCTACCACTGCTTATAGCCAGATAAACTGCACTACTACTGCTTATAGACAGATAAACTGCACTACCACTGCTTATAGCCAGATAAACTGCCCTACCACTGCTTATAGCCATATAAACTGAAACTGCACTACCACTGCTTATAGCCAGATAAACTGCACTACCACTGCTTATAGCCAGATAAACTGCCCTACCACTGCTTATAGCCATATAAACTGAAACTGCACTACCACTGCTTATAGCCATATAAACTGCACTACTACTGCTTATAGCCAGATAAACTGAAACTGCACTACCACTGCTTATAGCCAGATAAACTGAAACTGAACTACTACTGCTTATAGCCATATAAACTGAAACTGCACTACCACTGCTTATAGCCAGATAAACTGAAACTGCACTACCACTGCTTATAGCCAGATATACTGCACTACTACTGCTTATAGCCAGACAAACTGCACTGCCACTGCCTATAGCCAGATAAACTGAAACTGAACTACCACTGCTTACAGCCAGATAAACTGCACTACCACTGCTTATAGCCAGATAAACTGAAACTGCACTACCACTGCTTATAGCCAGATAAACTGAAACTGAACTACTACTGCTTATAGCCATATCAACTGAAACTGCACTACCACTGCTTATAGCCAGATAAACTGAAACTGCACTACCACTGCTTATAGCCAGACAAACTGCACTACCATTGCTTATAGCCAGATAAACTGAAACTGAACTACCACTGCTTATAGCCAGACAAACTGCACTACCACTGCTTATAGCCAGATAAACTGAAACTGCACTACCACTGCTTATAGCCAGACAAACTGCACTACCACTGCTTATAGCCAGATAAACTGAAACTGCACTACCACTGCTTATAGCCAGATAAACTGAAACTGCACTACCACTGCTTATAGCCAGACAAACTGCACTACCACTGCTTATAGCCAGATAAACTGAAACTGAACTACCACTGCTTATAGCCAGATAAACTGAAACTGCACTACCACTGCTTATAGCCAGATAAACTGCACTACCACTGCTTATAGCCAGATAAACTGAAACTGAACTACCACTGCTTATAGCCATATAAACTGAAACTGCCCTACCACTGCTTATAGCCAGATAAACTGCACTACCACTGCTTATAGCCAGATAAACTGAAACTGCCCTACCACTGCTTATAGCCAGATAAACTGAAACTGCACTACCACTGCTTATAGCAAGATAAACTGCACTACCACTGCTTATAGACAGATAAACTGAAACTGCACTACCACTGCTTATAGCCAGATAAACTGAAACTGCCCTACCACTGCTTATAGCCAGATAAACTGAAACTGCACTACCACTGCTTATAGCCAGATAAACTGAAACTGCCCTACCACTGCTTATAGCCAGATAAACTGAAACTGCACTACCACTGCTTATAGCCAGATAAACTGCACTACCACTGCTTATAGCCAGATAAACTGAAACTGAACTACCACTGCTTATAGCCATATAAACTGAAACTGCACTACCACTGCTTATAGCCAGATAAACTGAAACTGCACTACCACTGCTTATAGCCAGATAAACTGAAACTGCACTACCACTGCTTATAGCCAGACAAACTGCACTACCACTGCTTATAGCCAGATAAACTGAAACTGAACTACCACTGCTTATAGCCAGATAAACTGAAACTGCACTACCACTGCTTATAGCCAGATAAACTGCACTACCACTGCTTATAGCCAGATAAACTGAAACTGAACTACCACTGCTTATAGCCATATAAACTGAAACTGCCCTACCACTGCTTATAGCCAGATAAACTGCACTACCACTGCTTATAGCCAGATAAACTGAAACTGCCCTACCACTGCTTATAGCCAGATAAACTGAAACTGCACTACCACTGCTTATAGCAAGATAAACTGCACTACCACTGCTTATAGACAGATAAACTGAAACTGCACTACCATTGCTTATAGCCAGATAAACTGAAACTGCACTACCACTGCTTATAGCCAGATAAACTAAAACTGCCCTACCACTGCTTATAGCCAGATAAACTGAAACTGCCCTACCACTGCTTATAGCCAGATAAACTGAAACTGCACTACCACTGCTTATAGCCAGATAAACTGCACTACCACTGCTTATAGCCAGATAAACTGAAACTGAACTACCACTGCTTATAGCCATATAAACTCAAACTGCACTACCACTGCTTATAGCCAGATAAACTGAAACTGCACTACCACTGCTTATAGCCAGATAAACTGAAACTGCACTACCACTGCTTATAGCCAGACAAACTGCACTACCACTGCTTATAGCCAGATAAACTGAAACTGAACTACCACTGCTTATAGCCAGATAAACTGAAACTGCACTACCACTGCTTATAGCCAGATAAACTGCACTACCACTGCTTATAGCCAGATAAACTGAAACTGAACTACCACTGCTTATAGCCATATAAACTGAAACTGCCCTACCACTGCTTATAGCCAGATAAAATGCACTACCACTGCTTATAGCCAGATAAACTGAAACCGCCCTACCACTGCTTATAGCCAGATAAACTGAAACTGCACTACCACTGCTTATAGCAAGATAAACTGCACTACCACTGCTTATAGACAGATAAACTGAAACTGCACTACCACTGCTTATAGCCAGATAAACTGAAACTGCCCTACCACTGCTTATAGCCAGATAAACTGAAACTGCACTACCACTGCTTATAGCCAGATAAACTGAATCTGCCCTACCACTGCTTATAGCCAGATAAACTGAAACTGCACTACCACTGCTTATAGCCAGATAAACTGCACTACCACTGCTTATAGCCAGATAAACTGCACTACCACTGCTTATAGCCAGATAAACTGCACTACCACTGCTTATAGCCAGATAAACTGCACTACCACTGCTTATAGCCAGATAAACTGAAACTGCACTACCACTGCTTATAGCCATATAAACTGCACTACCACTGCTTATAGCAAGATAAACTGAAACTGCCCTACCACGGCTTATAGCCAGATAAACTGAAACTGCACTACCACTGCTTATTGCCAGATAAAGGGAAACTGCACTAACACTGCTTATAGCCAGATAAACTGAAACTGCACTACCACTGCTTATAGCCAGATAAACTGAAACTGAACTACCACTGCTTATAGCCAGATAAACTGAAACTGCACTACCACTGCTTACAGCCAGATAAACTGAAACTGCACTACCACTGCTTATAGCCAGATAACCTGAAACCTAACTACCACTGCTTATAGCCAGATAACCTGAAACCTAACTACCACTGCTTATAGCCAGATAAACTGCACTACCACTGGTTATAGCCAGATAAACTGAAACTGCCCTACCACTGCTTATAGCCAGATAAACTGAAACTGCACTACCACTGCTTACAGACAGATAAACTGAAACTGCACTACCACTGCTTATAGCCAGATAAACTGAAACTGCCCTACCACTGCTTATAGCCAGATAAACTGAAACTGCACTACCACTGCTTATAGCCAGATAAACTGAAACTGCACTACCACTGCTTATAGCCATATAAACTGAAACTGCCCTACCACTGCTTATAGCCAGATAAACTGAAACTTAACTACCACTGCTTATAGCCAGATAAACTGAAACTGAACTACCACTGCTTACAGCCATATAAACTGAAACTGCACTACCACTGCTTATAGCCAGATAAACTGAAACTTCACTACCACTGCTTATAGCCAGATAAACTGAACTACCACTGCTTATAGCCAGATAAACGGAAACTCCACTACCACTGCTTATAGCCAGATAAACTGAAACTGAACTACCACTGCTTATAGCCAGATAAACTGAAACTGAACTACCACTGCTTATAGCCATATAAACTGAAACTGCACTACCACTGCTTATAGCCAGATAAACTGAAACTGCACTACCACTGCTTATAGCCAGATAAACTGAAACTGCACTACCACTGCTTATAGCCAGACAAACTGCACTACCACTGCTTATAGCCAGATAAACTGAAACTGAACTACCACTGCTTATAGCCAGATAAACTGAAACTGCACTACCACTGCTTATAGCCAGATAAACTGCACTACCACTGCTTATAGCCAGATAAACTGAAACTGAACTACCACTGCTTATAGCCATATAAACTGAAACTGCCCTACCACTGCTTATAGCCAGATAAACTGCACTACCACTGCTTATAGCCAGATAAACTGAAACTGCCCTACCACTGCTTATAGCCAGATAAACTGAAACTGCACTACCACTGCTTATAGCAAGATAAACTGCACTACCACTGCTTATAGACAGATAAACTGAAACTGCACTACCATTGCTTATAGCCAGATAAACTGAAACTGCACTACCACTGCTTATAGCCAGATAAACTAAAACTGCCCTACCACTGCTTATAGCCAGATAAACTGAAACTGCCCTACCACTGCTTATAGCCAGATAAACTGAAACTGCACTACCACTGCTTATAGCCAGATAAACTGCACTACCACTGCTTATAGCCAGATAAACTGAAACTGAACTACCACTGCTTATAGCCATATAAACTCAAACTGCACTACCACTGCTTATAGCCAGATAAACTGAAACTGCACTACCACTGCTTATAGCCAGATAAACTGAAACTGCACTACCACTGCTTATAGCCAGACAAACTGCACTACCACTGCTTATAGCCAGATAAACTGAAACTGAACTACCACTGCTTATAGCCAGATAAACTGAAACTGCACTACCACTGCTTATAGCCAGATAAACTGCACTACCACTGCTTATAGCCAGATAAACTGAAACTGAACTACCACTGCTTATAGCCATATAAACTGAAACTGCCCTACCACTGCTTATAGCCAGATAAAATGCACTACCACTGCTTATAGCCAGATAAACTGAAACCGCCCTACCACTGCTTATAGCCAGATAAACTGAAACTGCACTACCACTGCTTATAGCAAGATAAACTGCACTACCACTGCTTATAGACAGATAAACTGAAACTGCACTACCACTGCTTATAGCCAGATAAACTGAAACTGCCCTACCACTGCTTATAGCCAGATAAACTGAAACTGCACTACCACTGCTTATAGCCAGATAAACTGAATCTGCCCTACCACTGCTTATAGCCAGATAAACTGAAACTGCACTACCACTGCTTATAGCCAGATAAACTGCACTACCACTGCTTATAGCCAGATAAACTGCACTACCACTGCTTATAGCCAGATAAACTGCACTACCACTGCTTATAGCCAGATAAACTGCACTACCACTGCTTATAGCCAGATAAACTGAAACTGCACTACCACTGCTTATAGCCAGATAAACTGCACTACCACTGCTTATAGCAAGATAAACTGAAACTGCCCTACCACGGCTTATAGCCAGATAAACTGAAACTGCACTACCACTGCTTATTGCCAGATAAAGGGAAACTGCACTAACACTGCTTATAGCCAGATAAACTGAAACTGCACTACCACTGCTTATAGCCAGATAAACTGAAACTGAACTACCACTGCTTATAGCCAGATAAACTGAAACTGCACTACCACTGCTTACAGCCAGATAAACTGAAACTGCACTACCACTGCTTATAGCCAGATAACCTGAAACCTAACTACCACTGCTTATAGCCAGATAACCTGAAACCTAACTACCACTGCTTATAGCCAGATAAACTGCACTACCACTGGTTATAGCCAGATAAACTGAAACTGCCCTACCACTGCTTATAGCCAGATAAACTGAAACTGCACTACCACTGCTTACAGACAGATAAACTGAAACTGCACTACCACTGCTTATAGCCAGATAAACTGAAACTGCCCTACCACTGCTTATAGCCAGATAAACTGAAACTGCACTACCACTGCTTATAGCCAGATAAACTGAAACTGCACTACCACTGCTTATAGCCATATAAACTGAAACTGCCCTACCACTGCTTATAGCCAGATAAACTGAAACTTAACTACCACTGCTTATAGCCAGATAAACTGAAACTGAACTACCACTGCTTACAGCCATATAAACTGAAACTGCACTACCACTGCTTATAGCCAGATAAACTGAAACTTCACTACCACTGCTTATAGCCAGATAAACTGAACTACCACTGCTTATAGCCAGATAAACGGAAACTCCACTACCACTGCTTATAGCCAGATAAACTGAAACTGAACTACCACTGCTTATAGCCAGATAAACTGAAACTGCACTACCACTGCTTATAGCCAGATAAACTGCACTACCACTGCTTATAGCCAGATAAAGTGAAACTGCACTACCACTGCTTATAGCCAGATAAACTGCACTACTACTGCTTATAGCCAGATAAACTGAAACTGCACTACCACTGCTTATAGCCAGATAAACTGAAACTGCACAACCACTGCTTATAGCCAGATAAACTGAAACTGCACTACCACTGCTTATAGCCAGATAAACTGAAACTGCCCTACCACTGCTTATAGCCAGATAAACTGAAACTGAACTACCACTGCTGATAGCCAGATAAACTGAAACTGCACTACCACTGCTTATAGCCAGATAAACTGAAACTGCCCTACCACTGCTTATAGCCAGATAAACTGAAACTGAACTACCACTGCTGATAGCCAGATAAACTGAAACTGCACTACCACTGCTTATAGCCAGATGAACTGAAACTGAACTACCACTGCTTATAGCCAGATAAACTGAAACTGCACAACCACTGCTGATAGCCAGATAAACTGAAACTGCACTACCACTGCTTATAGCCAGATAAACTGAAACTGCACAACCACTGCTTATAGCCAGATAAACTGAAACTGCACTACCACTGCTTATAGCCAGATAAACTGAAACTGCCCTACCACTGCTTATAGCCAGATAAACTGAAACTGAACTACCACTGCTGATAGCCAGATAAACTGAAACTGCACTACCACTGCTTATAGCCAGATAAACTGAAACTGCCCTACCACTGCTTATAGCCAGATAAACTGAAACTGAACTACCACTGCTGATAGCCAGATAAACTGAAACTGCACTACCACTGCTTATAGCCAGATGAACTGAAACTGAACTACCACTGCTTATAGCCAGATAAACTAAAACTGCACTACCACTGCTTATAGCCAGATAAACTGCACTACCACTGCTTATATCCAGATAAAGTGAAACTGCCCTACCACTGCTTATAGCCAGATAAACTGAAACTGCACTACCACTGCTTATAGCCAGATAAACTGAAACTGCCCTACCACTGCTTATAGCCAGATAAACTGAAACTGCACTACCACTGCTTATAGCCAGATAAACTGAAACTGCCCTACCACTGCTTATAGCCAGATAAACTGCACTACCACTGCTTATAGCCAGATGAAGTGAAACTGCACTACCACTGCTTATAGCCAGATAAACTGAAACTGCCCTACCACTGCTTATAGCCAGATAAACTGAAACTGCACTACCACTGCTTATAGCCAGATAAACTGCACTACCACTGCTTATAGCCAGATAAAGTGAAACTGCACTACCACTGCTTATAGCCAGATAAACTGCACTACCACTGCTTATAGCCAGATAAACTGCACTACCACTGCTTATAGCCAGATAAACTGAAACTGCACTACCACTGCTTATAGCCAGATAAAGTGAAACTGCACTACCACTGCTTATAGCCAGATATACTGAACTACAACTGCTTATAGCCAGATGAACTGCAACTGCACTACCACTGCTTACAGCCAGATAAACTGAAACTGCACTACCACTGCTTATAGCCAGATAAACTGAACTACCACTGCTTATAGCCAGATAAACTGAAACTGCACTACCACTGCTTATAGCCAGATAAACTGAACTACCACTGCTTATAGCCAGATAAAGTGAAACTGCACTACCACTGCTTATAGCCAGATATACTGAAACTGTACTATCACTGCTTATAGCCAGATAAACTGATACTGCCCTACCACTGCTTATAGCCATATAAACTGAAACTGCCCTACCACTGCTTATAGCCAGATAAACTGCACTACCACTGCTTATAGCCAGATAAACTGAAACTGCCCTACCACTGCTTATAGCCAGATAAACTGAAACTGCACTACCACTGCTTATAGCCAGATAAACTGAACTACCACTGCTTATAGCCAGATAAACTGCACTACCACTGCTTATAGCCAGATAAACTGAAACTGCACTACCACTGCTTATAGCCAGATAAACTGATACTGCACTACCACTGCTTATAGCCAGATAAAGTGAAACTGCCCTACCACTGCTTATAGCCAGATAAACTGCAACTGCACTACCACTGCTTATAGCCAGATAAACTGAAACTGCACTACCACTGCTTATAGCCAGATAAACTGAAACTGCACTACCACTGCTTATAGCCAGATAAACTGAAACTGCACTACCACTGCTTATAGCCAGATAAACTGAACTACCACTGCTTACAGACAGATAAACTGAAACTGCACTACCACTGCTTATAGCCAGATAAACTGCACTACCACTGCTTATAGCCAGATAAACTGAAACTGCCCTACCACTGCTTATAGCCAGATAAACTGAAACTGCACTACCACTGATTATAGCCAGATAAACTGCACTACCACTGCTTATAGCCAGATAAACTGAAACTGCCCTACCACTGCTTACAGCCAGATAAACTGAAACTGAACTACCACTGCTTATAGCCAGATAAACTGAAACTTCACTACCACAGCTTATAGCCAGATAAACTGAAACTTAACTACCACTGCTTATAGCCAGATAACCTGAAACTTAACTACCGCTGCTTATAGCCAGATAAACTGAAACTGAACTACCACTGCTTATAGCCCGATAAACTGAAACTGCACTACCACTGCTTATAGCCAGGTAAACTGAAACTGCACTACCACTGCTTATAGCCAGATAAACTGAAACTGCACTACCACTGCTTATAGCCAGATAAACTGCACTACCACTGCTTATAGCCAGATAAACTGAAACTGCACTACCACTGCTTATAGCCAGATAAACTGAAACTTCACTACCACTGCTTATAGCCAGATAAACTGCACTACCACTGCTTACAGCCAGATAAACTGAAACTGCACTACCACTGCTTATAGCCAGATAAACTGAAACTGCACTACCACTGCTTATAGCCAGATAAACTGAAACTGCACTACCACTGCTTATAGCCAGATAAACTGAAACTGCACTACCACTGCTTATAGCCAGATAAACTGCACTACCACTGCTTATAGCCAGATAAACTGCACTACCACTGCTTATAGCCAGATAAACTGCACTACCACTGCTTATAGCCAGATAAACTGCACTACCACTGCTTATAGCCAGATAAACTGAAACTGCACTACCACTGCTTATAGCCAGATAAACTGCACTACCACTGCTTATAGCAAGATAAACTGAAACTGCCCTACCACGGCTTATAGCCAGATAAACTGAAACTGCACTACCACTGCTTATTGCCAGATAAAGGGAAACTGCACTAACACTGCTTATAGCCAGATAAACTGAAACTGCACTACCACTGCTTATAGCCAGATAAACTGAAACTGAACTACCACTGCTTATAGCCAGATAAACTGAAACTGCACTACCACTGCTTACAGCCAGATAAACTGAAACTGCACTACCACTGCTTATAGCCAGATAACCTGAAACCTAACTACCACTGCTTATAGCCAGATAACCTGAAACCTAACTACCACTGCTTATAGCCAGATAAACTGCACTACCACTGGTTATAGCCAGATAAACTGAAACTGCCCTACCACTGCTTATAGCCAGATAAACTGAAACTGCACTACCACTGCTTACAGACAGATAAACTGAAACTGCACTACCACTGCTTATAGCCAGATAAACTGAAACTGCCCTACCACTGCTTATAGCCAGATAAACTGAAACTGCACTACCACTGCTTATAGCCAGATAAACTGAAACTGCACTACCACTGCTTATAGCCATATAAACTGAAACTGCCCTACCACTGCTTATAGCCAGATAAACTGAAACTTAACTACCACTGCTTATAGCCAGATAAACTGAAACTGAACTACCACTGCTTACAGCCATATAAACTGAAACTGCACTACCACTGCTTATAGCCAGATAAACTGAAACTTCACTACCACTGCTTATAGCCAGATAAACTGAACTACCACTGCTTATAGCCAGATAAACGGAAACTCCACTACCACTGCTTATAGCCAGATAAACTGAAACTGAACTACCACTGCTTATAGCCAGATAAACTGAAACTGCACTACCACTGCTTATAGCCAGATAAACTGCACTACCACTGCTTATAGCCAGATAAAGTGAAACTGCACTACCACTGCTTATAGCCAGATAAACTGCACTACTACTGCTTATAGCCAGATAAACTGAAACTGCACTACCACTGCTTATAGCCAGATAAACTGAAACTGCACAACCACTGCTTATAGCCAGATAAACTGAAACTGCACTACCACTGCTTATAGCCAGATAAACTGAAACTGCCCTACCACTGCTTATAGCCAGATAAACTGAAACTGAACTACCACTGCTGATAGCCAGATAAACTGAAACTGCACTACCACTGCTTATAGCCAGATAAACTGAAACTGCCCTACCACTGCTTATAGCCAGATAAACTGAAACTGAACTACCACTGCTGATAGCCAGATAAACTGAAACTGCACTACCACTGCTTATAGCCAGATGAACTGAAACTGAACTACCACTGCTTATAGCCAGATAAACTAAAACTGCACTACCACTGCTTATAGCCAGATAAACTGCACTACCACTGCTTATATCCAGATAAAGTGAAACTGCCCTACCACTGCTTATAGCCAGATAAACTGAAACTGCACTACCACTGCTTATAGCCAGATAAACTGAAACTGCACTACCACTGCTTATAGCCAGATAAACTGCACTACCACTGCTTATAGCCAGATAAACTGAAACTGCACTACCACTGCTTATAGCCAGATAAACTGAAACTGCCCTACCACTGCTTATAGCCAGATAAACTGCACTACCACTGCTTATAGCCAGATGAAGTGAAACTGCACTACCACTGCTTATAGCCAGATAAACTGAAACTGCCCTACCACTGCTTATAGCCAGATAAACTGAAACTGCACTACCACTGCTTATAGCCAGATAAACTGCACTACCACTGCTTATAGCCAGATAAAGTGAAACTGCACTACCACTGCTTATAGCCAGATAAACTGCACTACCACTGCTTATAGCCAGATAAACTGCACTACCACTGCTTATAGCCAGATAAACTGAAACTGCACTACCACTGCTTATAGCCAGATAAAGTGAAACTGCACTACCACTGCTTATAGCCAGATATACTGAACTACCACTGCTTATAGCCAGATGAACTGCAACTGCACTACCACTGCTTACAGCCAGATAAACTGAAACTGCACTACCACTGCTTATAGCCAGATAAACTGAACTACCACTGCTTATAGCCAGATAAACTGAAACTGCACTACCACTGCTTATAGCCAGATAAACTGAACTACCACTGCTTATAGCCAGATAAAGTGAAACTGCACTACCACTGCTTATAGCCAGATATACTGAAACTGTACTATCACTGCTTATAGCCAGATAAACTGATACTGCCCTACCACTGCTTATAGCCATATAAACTGAAACTGCCCTACCACTGCTTATAGCCAGATAAACTGCACTACCACTGCTTATAGCCAGATAAACTGAAACTGCCCTACCACTGCTTATAGCCAGATGAACTGAAACTGCACTACCACTGCTTATAGCCAGATAAACTGAACTACCACTGCTTATAGCCAGATAAACTGCACTACCACTGCTTATAGCCAGATAAACTGAAACTGCACTACCACTGCTTATAGCCAGATAAACTGATACTGCACTACCACTGCTTATAGCCAGATAAAGTGAAACTGCCCTACCACTGCTTATAGCCAGATAAACTGCAACTGCACTACCACTGCTTATAGCCAGATAAACTGAAACTGCACTACCACTGCTTATAGCCAGATAAACTGAAACTGCACTACCACTGCTTATAGCCAGATAAACTGAAACTGCACTACCACTGCTTATAGCCAGATAAACTGAACTACTACTGCTTACAGACAGATAAACTGAAACTGCACTACCACTGCTTATAGCCAGATAAACTGCACTACCACTGCTTATAGCCAGATAAACTGAAACTGCCCTACCACTGCTTATAGCCAGATAAACTGAAACTGCACTACCACTGATTATAGCCAGATAAACTGCACTACCACTGCTTATAGCCAGATAAACTGAAACTGCCCTACCACTGCTTACAGCCAGATAAACTGAAACTGAACTACCACTGCTTATAGCCAGATAAACTGAAACTTCACTACCACAGCTTATAGCCAGATAAACTGAAACTTAACTACCACTGCTTACAGCCAGATAAACTGAAACTTAACTACCGCTGCTTATAGCCAGATAAACTGAAACTGAACTACCACTGCTTATAGCCCGATAAACTGAAACTGCACTACCACTGCTTATAGCCAGGTAAACTGAAACTGCACTACCACTGCTTATAGCCAGATAAACTGAAACTTCACTACCACTGCTTACAGCCAGATAAACTGAAACTGCACTACCACTGCTTATAGCCAGATAAACTGAAACTGCACTACCACTGCTTATAGCCAGATAAACTGAAACTGCACTACCACTGCTTATAGCCAGATAAACTGAAACTGCACTACCACTGCTTATAGCCAGATAAACTGAAACTGCCCTATCACTGCTTATAGCCAGATAAACAGAACTACCACTGCTTATAGCCAGATAAACTGAAACTGCACTACCACTGCTTATAGCCAGATAAACTGAAACTTCACTACCACTGCTTATAGCCAGATAAACTGAAACTGCACTACCACTGCTTATAGCCAGATAAACTGAAACTGCACTACCACTGCTTATAGCCATATAAACTGAACTACCACTGCTTATAGCCAGATAAACTGAAACTGCCCTACCACTGCTTATAGCCAGATAAACTGCACTACCACTGCTTATAGCCATATAAACTGCACCACTACTTACTGCCAGATAAGCACAGTTCACCTACATCTGCTAACTTCAGTCGCTCATGGCTCCAAATATCATCAAGTTAGCATCAGCTATCAATACGTTATTTTCCAAATCCTCTCCATGTGTCTGTGGAATGCAGGAGTGAGGAGGAGCTAGATTGTTACATCAGTGGAGAGAGCTGGAAACAAGTAATCACGCCCAACTTCTGCACCTCTGGAATGATTGTGTGTGAACTGTGGGGTCATTGCTGAGGGGAGAAAATATGAATGCAAGGAATTCCTTGTTCCAAAATCCTTAGCAGGTGCCCGTGAGGCACGCAGCTTACATACTGTACATGTAATCTCCCCTAGGAGGACCGTGGCGCTGCTAATATCTTACAAGACCCTCCGGCTATTCTTAGTCATGTCATACTCTGTCTCTCTCTCTCTCTCTCTCTCTCTCTCTCTCTCTCTCTCTCTCTCTCTCTCTCTCTCTCTCTCTCTCTCTCTCTCTCTCTCTGTCTCTCTCTGTCTCTCTGTCTCTCCCTGTCTCTGTCTCTCTGTCTCTCTCTCTCTCTGTCTCTCTCTCCGTCTCTCTCTCTCTCTCTGTCTCTCTCTCCGTCTCTCTGTCTCTCTCTCTGTCTCTCTCTCTTTTGTAGTCACTGCAGTAAGTTTCTCCCTGTGCCGTCGCGTCAAATGTTGAGCTGGGGCGTTAAAACAAGCAGAGGTGAGGAATTCCACTACATGTAGTTCATACATTAAACACAGCACCACATGCCACACATTCACCTTCGAACTCTAGATTCCTTCAATGTGGAAAACAATTTCTCAAACGTTCCAATGATTTTACGCCTGCCGCATTGGAAAGTTTCAGAGAGAACATCTTTAGAAACAGAAACTGGACCATGTTTTACATCTTTTAAATGTTTTTCAAGAGAAGATGACCATGTACTCTCATCCTCACATTAAAGTCATGCAAGAGAAGAAAAAATGTCCACTGCTACAGTAAGTTCGAGAACTGTATTGTAAGGATACTGCATTTAAAAAAAACTCACAGGAGATCCCTGCCTGTCTTATACAGTGGCTTGCGAAAGTATTCACCCCCCTTGGCATTTTTCAAATTGTGTTGCTTTACAACCTGGAATTAAGATGGATTTTTGGGGGGTTTGTATCATTTGATTTACACAACATGCCTACAACTTTGAAGATGCAAACTATTTTTGATTGTGAAACAAACAAGAAATAAGACAAAAAAACAGAAAACTTGAGTGTGCATAACTATTCATCCCCCCCAATGTCAATACTTTGTAGAGCCACCTTTTGCAGCAATTCCAGCTGCAAGTCTCTTGGGGTATGTCTCTATAAGCTTGGCACATCTAGCCACAGGGATTTTTGCCCATTCTTCAAGGCAAAACTGCTTCAGCTCCTTCAAGTTGGATGGGGTTCGCTGGTGTACAGCAATCTTTAAGTCATACCACAGATTCTCAATTGGATTGAGGTCTGGGCTTTGACTAGGCCATTCCAAGACGTTTAAATGTTTCCCCTTAAACCACTCGAGTGTTGCTTTAGCAGTATGCTTATGGTCATTGTCCTGCTGGAAGGTGAACCTCCGTCCCAGTCTCAAATCTCTGGAAGACTGAAACAGGTTTCCCTCAATAATTAACCTGTATTTAGCTCCATCCATCATTCCTTCAATTCTGACAAGTTTCCCAGTCCCTGCCGATGAAAAACAGCCCCATAGCATGATGCTCCCACCACCATGCTTCACTGTGGTGTTCTCGGGGTGATGACAGGTATTGGGATTGCGCCAGACATAGCTTTTTCCTTGATTGCCAAAAAGCTCAATTTTAGTCTCATCTGACCAGATTACCTTCTTCCATATGTTTGGGGAGTCTCCCACGTGCCTTTTGGCAAACACCAAACATGTTTGCTTATTTCTTTCTTTAAGCAATGGCTTTTTTCTGGCCACTCTTCTGTAAAGCTCAGCTTTGTGGAGTATACGGCTTAAGGTGGTCCTATGGACAGATACTCCAATCTCCACTGTGGAGCTTTGCAGCTCCTTCAGGGTTATCTTTGGTATCTTTGTTGCCTCTCTGAGTAATGCCCTCCTTGCCTGGTCCGTGAGTTTTGGTGGGCGGCACTCTCTTGGCACGTTTGTTGTGGTGCCATATTCTTTCAATTTTTTAATAATGGATTTAATGGTGCTCCGTGGGATGTTAAAAGTTTCTGATATTTTTGTATAACCCAACCCTGATCTGTACTTCTCCACAACTTTGTCCCTGACCTGTTTGGAGAGCTCCTTGGTCATCATGGTGCCGCTTGCATGGTGGTGCCCCTTGCTTAGTGGTGTTGCAGACTCTGGGGCCTTTCAGAACAGGTGTATATATACTCAATCATGTGACAGATCATGTGACACTTAGACGCACACAGGTGGACTTTATTTAACTAATTATGTGACTTCTGAAGGTAATTGGTTGCACCAGATCTTATTTAGGGGCTTCATAGCAAAGGGGTGAATAGATATGCACGCACCACTTTTCCGTTATTTATTTATTTGAATTTTTTTAATTTCACTTCACCAATTTGGACTATTTTGTGTATGTCCATTTAAATTACAGTTTGTAATGCAACAAAATAGGAAAAACGCCAAGGGGGATGAATACTAGTGAACACAACAAACTTGGCAACGTAGAAATGAAGTGGTGTGGAGAAAGAGTTGGGCCAGACACAGGAGCTTGTTTCACTGTGTGGCACTGAGTGTTGCCAGGTTGTGGCATCCTTCCTGCTCAAGAAAAGACTCCACCACCAGCCAGCTACACCCAGACTTGTTAAAACCCCACCACCAGCCAGCTGCACTCGGCCCAGTTAAGACCCCACCACCAGCCAGCTACACCCAGCCCTGTTAAAACCCCACCACCAGCCAGCTGCACTCGGCCCAGAATCCTGTACTTATACACTCAGAACATCACTTGATGTTAGTACTATTACCAGAACATCACTGGGTGTTAGTATAATTGCCAGAACATCTCTCTGTGTTAGTATAATTACCAGAACATTACTGGGTGTTAGTATTATTACCAGAAAATCACTGGGTGTTAGTATTATTACTAGAACATCACTGGGTGTTGGTATCATTACCAGAACATCACTGGGTGTTAGTAAAATTACCAGAACATCACTGGGTATTAGTATTATTACCAGAACATCACTGGGTGTTAGTATTATTACCAGAACATCACTGTGTGTTAGTGTTATTACCAGGACAGACATTAGCAAGGGCTCTGTTATTCAATTCCTCCCCCTCTACCTGTTAGTCAGAGCCGGCTTTAAACAAGCAGTTTAAGAGGAGAAAGAGGCTATGTCCCAAATGGCACCATGTTGCCTACATAGTGCACTCCATTTGACACAGCCCATAGGGCCATAGGTTACTTGCTGTGCCATTTGGGACGTACCCAGAGACTCAGGCTGAGGGATGTCAGTCATCTTCACTCCCTATGGGCATCATTGGCGGCTCCAGATTCTTTCACCCCCCCGTCCTCCCTTCCCCCCCTCCTTCCCCCCTTCCCTCCTTGCCTCTTTCCCATCAGGGTACGGATTCCTGTGGTAAAAGGTAAAAATCTGTCTGTCGGTGGCCTGCGGGCAGGGTTGGGTAGGTTACTTTCTAAATATTATCCGTTACAGTTACCAGTTACCGTGACCGTAACTACATATGAGAACACCGACGTCCGGACCTCGATAATTCTTTATAATAATATAAATATATATATATATACACTACCGTTCAAAAGTTTGGGGTCACTTAGAAATGTCCTTGTTTTCCATGAAAACATACATGAAATGAGTTTGAATAGGAAATATAGCAAAATGCATAGGAAATGTAGTCATTGACAAGGTTAGAAATTATTATTCTTAATTGAAATAATAATTTGCTTTGCTTTCGTCAAAGAATCCTCAATTTGCAGCAATTACAGCCTTGCAGACCTTTGGCATTCTAGTTGTCAATTTGTTGGTAATCTGAAGAGATTTCACCCCATGCTTCCAGAAGCACCTCCCACAAGTTGGATTGGCTTGATGGGCACTTCTTACATACCATATGGTCAAGCTGCTCCCACAACAGCTCAATAGGGTTGAGATCCGGTGACTGTGCTGGCCACTCCATTATAGACAGAATACCAGCTGACTGCTTCTTCCCTAAATAGTTATTGCATAGTTTGGAGCTGTGCTTTGGCTCCAATCAATCATCTTTTCATTTGGTCTGCGTCTCACAAATGTTCTTCTTTGTGATCCGAACAACTCAAACTTCGATTCGTCTGTCCATAACACTTTTTTTCCAATCTTCCTCTGTCCAGTGTCTGTGTTCTTTTGCCCATCTTAATCTTTTTATTGGCCAGTCTGAGAAATGGCTTTTTCTTTGCAACTCTGCCTAGAAGGTCAGAATCCCAGAGTCACCTCTTCACTGTTGATGTTGAGACTGGAGTTTTGTGGGTACTATTTAATGAACCTGCCAGTTGAGGACCTGTGAGGCGTCTGTTTCTCAAACTAGACACTCTAATGTGTTTGTCCTCTTGCTCAGTTGTGCACCAGGACCTCCCACTCCTCTTTCTATTCTGGTTAGAGCCAGTTTGTGCTGTTCTGTGAAGGGAGTAGCACACAGCGTTGTACGAGATCTTCAGTTTCTTGGCAATTTCTCGCATGGAATAGTCTTCATTTCTCAGAACAAAAATATACTGACTAGTTTCAGAAGAAAGTTATTTGTTTCTGGCTATTTTGAGCCTGTAATCGAACCCACAATTGCTGATGCTCCAGATACTCAACTAGTCTCAAGAAGGCCAGTTTTATTGCTTCTTTAATCAGCACAACAGTTTTCAGCTGTGCTAACATAATTGCAAAAGGGTTTTCTAATGATCAATTAGCCTTTTAAAATGATAAACTTGGATTAGCAAACACAACGTGCCATTGGAACACAGGACTGATAGTTGCTGATAATGGGCCTCTGTACGCCTATGTAGATATTCCATTAAAACTCAGCCGTTTCCAGCTACAATAGCCATTTATAACATTAACAATGTCTACACTGTATTTCTGATCAATTTGATGTTATTTTAATGGACAAAAAAATGGCTTTTCTTTCGAAAACAAGGACATTTCTAAGTGACCCCAAACTTTTGAACAGTAGTGTATATATAGTACACAATAAAGAAAATCTATTATAGGTGAAAGCTCAGAACGCTTATATTCTCGATCTGACCGTTCTAATAACGCCTCCTTGTGAACATTCACCACTCTCTCAAACAGCTAAGTCCGTCTTCTCGTGGCGCAGGCCGAGGGCCGTGGGGTCCCCTGAGAAAAAAAAAATCTGTACTATGAGATATGTTTAAATATGAACATCTCCACAGGACCTATCTTCCCTATAGGCCGACATTAAAATGCTATGAACATGCAAACAACACAGTTCTAAAAATGTCCTACGTTTTGGTTTCATCGCTGATACTACGTGTCAGTGTGAATCATGTCTCATATTTCCCCTCTTTCGGGGCTAATAGGCCAGAGGGGTGCATCAAGTCGAACACCTCAAAGTCTCTGGAGACATTTGAAATACAGGATGATGACATCATTGCTGTTACTTACCTACGCTCAGGTAAGACCATGAATTTGTAAGTGTTTAAGATCCCGGACTGCATCTTAAGGACAGTCGATTACAGTTGTTACAAGCTTAATTGATGTCAACTGTTGTGACAGTTATGTTAAGGTTAGGGTTACAGGATTACTGATTTAAGGTCTTATTTTTGGCTTGCTTTTGCTGTTCTCCAAATTGCATTTTAACGGTAAATTAAAGTGCAGTAAATGAACATCCTTTCTGAATTTAAAAGTAATCCAATAAAATAATCATCTAGTTTTTCAAAAGTATCTGTAATCTGATTACAACGGGGTGTTTCTCAATGTGCATTCTACTGTGCTCCACACTCTCATGCTCCAAGTGCATTCTCCCACCACGTTCTATTGAGTACGTTCTTGTGAGGACGAGAGTGTGGAGAACGCATAAAACAATACATTTGAGAAGCGCTCCCCCTACTGTATTACCTCACGCTTCACCTCCCCATTCACTGAACCTTCTTCCGAGATGTAATGTAACGCAAATGTTTGACTTCCTAATTGTCAGCTAGATATGTGAATCGTAATCATCTAGCTAGCCAGCTAGTTAAACAGGCAAAAACAACCTAAAACTAATGTTATGCAAGGTAAATGTACATTTTTCGTGGGTAGCTAACAATTCTTTGTGGTAGGCTATCTAGACAGTTAGCCCTATTGACTTACTATGGACTTACCCATTCAGTGAACCATCTTCCAGCCAGGACAACAATGGCAATACAGACTAAACAAGTTATACACAAAGCAACCGTTTTACTTCATAACTCTCAGCTAGCTATGTGTGAATCTTAGTAATGTAGCTAACCAGATAGTTTAACAGGTAAAAATGACCTAGAACTAATATTATGCAAGATAGATCTCAATTTTTCATGGGTAGCTAGCTAACAATTATTTGTGGCTATCTGGCTAGCTAACAGTACTAGCAGCTAACCAGTTAGCCCTATTGACTTAGTATGGGCTTGCGATCTATGGTACATAGGCAGGTAAACATGCCAAAATTAACACAGAATGTATTTATTAACGTATCAAGATAAAATATTGCAGTCAGGCAACATATGAGATGTCAATAGGCAACATTTCATTCCGAAGTCTGAGTGTATTTTCTCTCGCTTCTGCTCAAATAATGGCCGCCTTTGATTTCAAGACATTTTGCGTAATTCTTTACGTGTTTGCGTCATATTTCTTTGCATACTTTCCGGTGAAGCTTGCATCAATGCATGCTTCAAAATATGTACAAACAGAGTACGCATTAGAGAAATGCCCTCCGTGATCCGTTTTGCATACTTTGATTTGGACTCATATTCCGACCCACCTGTGCTCCAATCTGCGTCTCGGAGCACTGTAGTATGCATTTTGAGAAAAAAAAACAATATTTTAGTTGGTAATGGAACTGATTACAGTTAGTTTTTTTTTTGTAATCTGATTACGTCATCAGTTACTCCCCAACCTGGCCATGATGGGGGTTGAGGCGTGTACCTGTCAGTCGCCGCCGGCAACACGGCTTAAGGAGTTGCGTGAGACATTTTTTACATATTTAGTCATTTAGCAGACGCTCTTATCCAGAGCGACTTACAGTTAGGGAGTGCCTACATTTTTCATACTGGCAAGGGTATGTATGTACGAGCACTTCCCGATATCAGGTTGAAGATTGGATTATCTTTTTGTTGGTAAAACATTATCGCCCTTGGTATGAACTGTAGAATGTAAAGGTGGTCCTTGGAAGTGTGATCGGGTGAACAATTGGACGAGCAAAAATAAGTTGAATTCATGTTTCTGTGTCTACCGTTTGTATCACTAACTTTATTGCCTTTCCATCAGTCCCACAAGTGCCTTGACCTTTGTGACCTTTGTGACTTTCAGGCACAGTCTTTGATCCGTGGTGTCATTGTTGTGGGTTTCCCAGGGAGCTCAGAGGAATGAAGAGTGAGAGCGCGCTCATTCCACAGACAGACAGAGAGGGAAGCAGGCAAGCAGGCAGACAGCTCTTTGACAAAATATTTCATGCTTAGCCAGGCTTCACCAAAGCTCGTTACCAGGGAAAGAGGGAGACAGTGACACACCACTATCATAGTGAGATGAAGAATGTGGATAAAGATGTTTTCACGGACCTGCAGGCATCGTCAAAAATAACAAACGTCTTGTGTAATGCTCTTTTCAGTGAGCGTCAATAGGATGTGCTGGAGTATACATACAGTATAACCCTACTGTGAAAACTAACTGTCACATCAAAAACATCATTTCAAGTGTGGGTTGTTGAAATTAATGTTGTGTGTGTGGTGTGTGTGTGCAGGATTGCAGCATCAAAACATCACTACCTGGTAGTTAAAAAACAGAGGCGTCAACAGAGAGGTTGGCAACCACAAGCTTACCTTCCATATAGTACCCTTTCCCCTGGTAGGCACTGAACCAGAAATAATACCTTAAAGACGAAAGAATGGCACAACAGGGACAAACAGAGAGAGAGAGAGAGAGAGAGAGAGAGAGAGAGAGAGAGAGAGAGAGAGAGAGAGAGAGAGAGAGAGAGAGAGAGAGAGAGAGAGAGAGAGAGAGACAGAGAGCGAGAGAGAGAGAGAGAGAGAGAGAGAGAGAGAGAGAGAGAGAGAGAGAGAGAGAGATAGAGAGAGAGAGAGGGAGAGAGAGAACGAGAGAGAGAGAGAGAGAGAGAGAGAGAGAGAGATGGAGAGAGGGAAAGAGAGAGAGAGAGCAAAAATGTTCTGCAAAAATATCCTCTGTGTACAACGAAAAACACCAAATAATGCATGCAGAGCAGAATTAGGCCGATACGACTAATTATCAAAATCCAGAAAAGAGCCGTTATATTCTATAACCACTTAAAA